>NW_024041039.1:11440512-11732709 GCF_014851395.1 Micropterus salmoides
ATAAAACTACAGTTCACCTAACAGACACAAAATTTTCAATAATCTAGAATGATTCTAATAATCTCAGTGGAGAAATTCAGTGTTGAATTACATCAATAATATAAAATATATATTTTTTATTTAAATTAATTTAAAACATAAAGATAATTGCTGATTGGACCCAAAGCATGTGTCTGTCTTTGATGTAATCTTTGAAGTGACTATTTAACTAACATATAACCTCCCAAAAATTACTGTATTCATTTAAGATGCTCAGTTAGGGAGAGAAAAGGCAGGCAAATGAGGGGATTATGGGCTGAGCAACAGGTGTTTGTAAGTGTGTGTTGAATGTTATGTCTGCAAGTGCTTTCCTCCGCCCACAAGACAAACCTGATCCAACCCCACTGCTACAGGAACATGTGAGTCAGCAGCCTTCACAGCATTGATCAAATACACACATGATGGGAAGAGAAGAGGGTCTGACATAGAGGATCAGTTGTCCAACAACAACTGTCGCCTTCATCAACTGTTAAATGCACACATGCCATTCTAAAGGGTTTAATTAGCACACAAGCATAGATACATGCGTCTAATTTGTCAGGCATATCATTAGTGTGAGAGTCTGTGGGTGTGTGTGGGTGTGCACTTATGCCTCAGTGGATTCAGTTAAGAGGAACTGTGTCTTCCAGTCTTCCAGAGAAGTTGAATAGTGTGAACATAACAACTTCCTAAACATACACACACCTGCTCTGTGAAATTGGCTGTCCGCAGTGTGTAAAATTATCTGTGTAAATATAGCCACCGATGTCATGTTTATTTCTGCTTCAGGCACCAGGCAGACTTCTTCACACACATATAATGTACATGGAAGCACACGGGTCACACACACATGCTTGGCTCGGAAGGAAGCTTGAAAATGTAATCTAGTAGATGAATAATTTAATTTATTAAGGTTGTGATCAGGCATTTAATTGGTCTGCTCAACCATATTGAACCTATCATGTATTGTTTATTTTCCAATGTAAAAAGTCTCTATGATACAAAGTCATTACATATATTTTAATTTGTAATGTGATTTACAACTATATTGAAAAAAATGCTTTGAAAAAGCTGATTGTTTTTATTTTATTTAGGTTTATAAGTCAAATCTTAATAAGGTAATAAGAAAGGAAGATTACTGTAATCATTACTGCTTTGGCAAGTGTGTGTTGTTATGGCATGTCAGCCTTATATTTTTATGTATTGTTATTTTTAATACCTGCAGTGAAACCAATTGCCCACTGGGACAAATGAAGTTTAAACTTGAACCTGATATCACATGAAATAAACTACTCCCCATTCCCCATCTCTGTGATTATAAACACACTCACTTTAGACCAGGCCAGCCAAATGCCATCTCCATAGCAATAACCCTTTCCCTGGATTGAGTGGTGCGTGGAATGCTCTCAGGGTTATCGTGCCAACAGCAGGAAACGCAGTTCACATCGCTGCTCTATTCTTTATTCCCAGTCTCACTTCCTCTCAAGAAGTACACACACAAACACACAAAGTTGCCTTGGGAGCCTCCTCTCTAAACTGCGGAGAATGAACTGAGTTCAAGTTTGCTGCTTCCTTCATAGATGAAGTGAATCAGTGCTGGCCACGGTCTACCTCACATCCGAATTAGAGGAGGACAACATGGGAACAGTTAAAAACACAGCTGCTGTGGCTGTCTGAGTGGAAGCAGTGGCTGTCCTGTAATAAAAACGCCACAAGCTCAAGTACCGCAGCAGACAAAATTCCAGTAGTGAAAATAATACACATTTTATAATATATCTGGTTTATTTTAACATCAGTACATAACGTAATAAAACATTTTGTGATAAAGAGACTTTGCTACCACCACCAGTTGGTTTGAGCTGGACATCCTGTTGCTAGTTGCAACAACTGCTAGCACAAATCTGTAGCATTTGCTGTTTAAATCCACCAGTTTGTCAGATCTGTGACTAAGCATATATTGTCAGTGATCCACTATTCAAATGTCCTTGTTTGAGCATTATCTGTAGGTGCTATTATCTCTATTATAGAAATGTAGTGATGTTGTTTTTGCACAAACAATTGCTAAAAATGTGCTAACCAAGTTAGTCATTATACTAGCTGTCTGATGCTAATTTCAAATATAACACTAAATTCAATGTTTGGATAACTGGGGGAAAGCAGCTCACCTGTATAAAGATAACAAAATCTGCTTACCAGCGCCTCTGAAGCTCACTAATTAACACGTTATAACTCATTTGTTCACTCTATACAAATGTGTGTTTACAGTTAAAGAACACAGTGAATGACAGTTACAGTTAGATAAATTTGGGGCCAATAGGATGCCTCACTGATGGTACCGTATGATGAATAGGTATCTGCCTCTACTTCTCGGCATTGAGGAGACCATTAATTCTGACCAAATCCCCAACTCCTTTTGCAGAAATGCAGCCCCAAACTTGCAAGGAACCTCCACTACACAAACTGCCTTCTGCTGCAGCCAAATATTTTCAATTTTGGCTCTTCAGCCCAGAGCACCTGCTGTCATTTTTCAGCAGCCCAGTTCCTGTGCTTTCCTGCAGAGTTGAGTCACAGAGTTGAGCCATACCTCCATGTTGGAGGTATGGCTTTTTGGCCATTAGTCTTCCATGAAGGCCATTTCTGACCAGACTTCTTTTGACAGTAGATGCGTGTACCAGGTTCACCACTGTTTTCTGCCAGTTGATGGCACTGCTGGACATCTTCGACAGGAAAGTAAGCATGATGTGTCTTTCATTTGCCGCAATACACAGCTGCCCTTTCCGTTTCAGTTAATGATTGTTTTTCAAACTACATATTGAATTGGGGATCATTAGAACCTGTTTGGTATAATTGTTTAATTATACGCCTGACGATGATAGGCCTATAAAATCCCTGATTTTGTGCATGTGTACCTAGAAGAATTGATGCTGTTTTGATTGATAAATATAATCAATTAACATGTATATTTTTAAAAGCATTCTTACTTTACAGCATTTGTCCACATCTAATAGCCTAAAGCTTTTGCACAGTTACGCATTTCATTGAAATGATTTTTTTTCAAAAATGAACTATATATAAAACACAAAAAATAAACGTTTGATGAACATGAAAATTCTGTTAATAAAACACTTTTGCTGTTTACTGCTTTGCAGATGCATATTTATTGTCTGTGACAAACTAATATCATCTGAAAATATAGGCAATACAGCTGCCTCAAAAATGGCAGAAGTAAAAGGCTATAAAAATATTTACAGAACTTTTTACTGTCACTCTACTGCCTATTTCTGGGAGTGTTTTCCAGCTACATCACCAAAAAATGGGTCAGCGAACCACCTCCTTTGGCAGGAGCAGTAGCCTGTCAACAAGAAATCTTTAATAACAACAAACTCCAGGCCTTCATTGGCCAGCATGGCTTTTTATATTTATACACATGACTATCAAGGCAGGTTTTGCATTACCTTCCCTTGGCTATCTTAAGATTTAGAGTAAGTGAGCTAATCCTACATCAGCAATAGTGATAGGCCTCAGCCTGGAGCTGCAGTGAGAGAGATGTCACTTGGGTGCAGTAAGTGACTTCACACATCCACTGGCGGAGCAGATCAGTTCCTGTTTCCTCTCTTTTTCAGAAAGAAAGAGTAAAGATAGACATGAATGTTAGGGGGAGACATGTGTCAACATTAAGAAGTAGCCACTTCACAAGATATTCCCCTTTTTCAGTAGCCCTATGGTATTAATAACAAATCTTAGCAGGAGATGGTCAGGTAGCACTGTAGAATATACATAAGAGGAAACCTAAGAATGCACACAAGTGACGAATGCTAAAAAGTATGTCATGATTCTATCCTAGATGCACAAAGAAAACACCGTAACATCCCTTTCCCATGCACCTTGAGCAATATTTTCCTAGTAAACTATATTATAGGCATACAACAGCCTCTAGAAACACTTCTCTTAGACCCAGTACAGTACTGTATATTGCACCACCCTTTCCTCTCAATGGTCAACTCATAATGTCACAATCATGGCAGATTGTGTCATTGTTTCAAAACTGGGAAGTTTTTTTTACTTTACATCACTGGGGGGAAATCTATTTAAAGCCATGTAAGAAACTGAAGAACGTGAAAACATACATGGGCAATAAAAACTATTTTGATTTAAATCCTGCAACACTTGTGTTAGCTCACAGATAATCCTGTAGATGGAGCTATAGATCCTCTTCATAAAGCCGACACAATACCCTATGGTACAGTAAGGCTGAGAGTCACTAGAGGGTAGCAGCCCTCTGCTTGTTAACCATATCTAAACTGTCCAACACTCAAGCATCACAGGTGAGCCTGGATCTGACAGAAGATGCTGGTTTCTGTTGCCTTTGATCCTCTCAGCTTCAGCTCCTTTACCTCATCTTATTCAAGGCACAAATTCCTGAAATCGCCTTGGCTGACAGAGTTAGAGGTTTGTATGATGAAAAAAAGCTATATACTTATAGATCACCAAACTGGTAACTGCAGCTCTAGATATCATTTAAAACAAACAACTTTGACAAAAGCATGCAGACTTCTCACACAGCAAGGAATATGTTGATTCAAGTGCAATAACTAGAAACACTGGGCCAACATTGCAACCATATACAGCTTGTATTCCATTCATTCTGAATTACTTTTTATGTGTTCAAATGTAGGACAAAGGGCATTTAAATATTTTCATAGAATAAATCTGACATGCTTGTCTCGAACTGGTGAGAGCACCTTAGCAATAAGGCAGTTTTCTGGAGAAAACCCCCCAGTTTGGGTGGAGCTGGGTAAAGGGTGAGTTGAAAGTGAGAGGGAGGGTGGGGTTAAACAGGGAGACCGTGGGGAGATGGGTGGAGGGGTTGGGTGACATCCAAGCTTCTACCAAGTCATGATGTTCTGGAACACTGACAAACTCTTTCACACGGAAACAAACACACACGCGCGCGCATGCATGCATGCACAAATACAGACACGTACGCACAATCAGCCACACCCACATCAACACAGTCAGTATTCTGAAATAAACCTAAAACACATCCAGTCTATTTGATCTCCCCTGGTACCATGATTCCGTGAGGGGACAATCATCATCCAATCAGATTGCACAACTGATATTTTTGGGTAGGGGAGTCCCACCATCTACCTACTGTTTATAAACATGTTGTGGTGGTTTCCATGGTGAGACAGAGGGAGGCCTAAAGAGTTGCACAGCGATGCCTCCCACTGAGCTAAAAACTTTTCAGATGAAAAAGTGACATGAAAAAAAAAGTAATTCTGCATATGTTTCTGTGTGCGAGCATCTGTGCAAGTGCACACACTCCAACAACGCACACTGCACTGGGAACAGCAGCTGGATGCTATCCCAGCCTGCAATGGGAGTGGTGAATCATGATGTCACTTACTTAAAACTGCTGTGTGTGTGTGTGTGTATGTGTGCGTGTATGTGTGTATGAAAGGGCTGGGTGGTGAATATCCCATTGTCTATGCTAACCTTGGATCGTATGAACTGTATTGGAAAAGTCCTCTCACACATAGCAACACAGGCCCCTGTCTGGGATTGCATTGTGTGTGTGTGTGTGTGTGTGTGTGTGTGTGTGTGTGTGTGTGTGTGTGTGTGTGTGTGTGTGTGTGTGTGTGTGTGTGTGTGTGTGTGTATAAATTAATGCATTCATCTGTGAGCTTGTACACCTAGGTTTAAACAGGCGTCTTTCCCTGCTTGGCCGAGGTTCCTGCTGTGACCTTATTTCCTGTGGAAGCAGCCGAGGAATGATGTCATCCTCTCCGACCCAGAGTCAACAACTGTACGGTGCAGGCCCCCCACCCCACCCGCAAACACCCCGAACTAACTTCATCCCCCTCCCCCAGCACCATGAGTCTCTTTCTCATCTCCGTTCTTTTACTGTGCCTGTTCATCTTCTTTGCTAAGTCCCGATGAATTCCTCTTTTCTCTAAGTCAACTTCTCAGATAACAAAAAACTTCTCCCCCCTGCTTCCTCACACAGACATTCATTCATTCGGTTTTCCTGTCTTCTTGTTATTTCCTTTCTATAGCCACGCTCTTCTTTATAGCTTCTAACCTTCTTTCAAGGATCCCTGTGCCAAAAGTAGCAGGTCTAAAAAGGTCAACAGTTCCTTTCCTCAGATGGGTAAGAAAAGTCAGAAAGAGAAACACTGATTCATGGAAGAGGACTGTTATTACCTCTGCCAAGGAGGTTACATTTTCGGTTTGTTTGTTTGTTTGTCAGCAGGCTTATGGAAAAATGGATCGATCAGAATTAATTAAGATGGATTTTCTGGCATGGGTGAAGTACAAGATGGAAGGTGGAGGGCAGCAGCAGCTCCTTGGCTGAAGCAGAGCTGGGACAGTGAGGTAGACATTTATAGCGGTTGCACTTGCAGATTTTATTTTATGTAAGACTGGACTATTGGCCTTGGTGGAGGTCTGCGCTCTCTGAGTGCCCTTCTAGTTTTCAGATGAGAATTTGTTGTACTGTATGACTATGAAACACAGATTTATCTACAAACTTTCCACTTTCATTAAGTAAATTGGGAAAGGAACAAGGAAGATTACACAGCTACAGGTAAAGACTTATTATTTAACCTTGTTTCTGGGTTGGCTGCAATATCTTTCTGATTTTGGGGAGGGTATAATTGCACACACCAGTTTTGATGGGGCTCAACAGGACCTGAGAAAAGTACCTCAGTTACTTTATTTATTGCAGCCTTGCTAGGAGACAGTAATAATACTAATAATAATAACAATCTTTATTTGTAGAGCTCTTCTCAAAAACAAGTTACAAAGTGCTTTAACAAGTGTAAAGACAATAATACACAAAGGACAATAATACAAAAACAATACATGATAAAAGAAAACATTGAAAAAGACTAAAATACACGTTTGAGATAAATATAAAATAAGTAAAATAGAATGAAATAAAAGGGATAAAATAAAGTCAAATAAAATCGGAAAGGCTCTCCTATAAAAGTATGTTTTAAGAAGGGACTTAAAAGAGTTCACTGACTCAGCCAACCTGATTTCCTCGTTCCAGTATGTTGCTTAGTTATCTGAGAAAGTTATCTGAGAGTTATCTGTTTACTCACACAGGGTATTGTGGTATTGCTGCTACAAAGGAAAATTATTTCCACTGAAAGACATTTTTCAATTTGGAAATGGATATGTTACCAGTTATAACCCAGAAATTACTATTTTTTCAGCACAGGATGTCACAATTCTGAAAAAAATGTGAAGTGAAGCTCTCCCACCTCCTCACAAGTTTCCTGGGGGAAACCCTCCAACATGCCCTAACTCGAGCTGTAAGTGGCCCATACAATTCTAGCCAAGCAACACATCTATAGCAGTTGACAAAAACACTCAAATCAGCAGTGGGTTAATTAAGCCATCCGAATGGTAGCCCTGGATACAGCCAGAAGTGAACCATGTTACCATTGACTGTACAGAAACAACCCCTCTGAAACATACAAAAGTCAAATTTATGTCCTGGGAAATGCACTCTATATCTACAAATATCTATTCTTATATTTCCCAAAAAACACAGAGAAGGGAAGATAAAGGCAGACCAACTGCCACAGGAAGGCCATTGACCTGAAGTATCACTAACAGATTTAGTCGACACTACTCACAGCATCACTGCTGCCACGTCTCCCCACTCTGAGTTTGACTGTTGGGGTCTTACTTCTGATTAAATCAGCTGGCTTCCTTGTATCCATGGAGATTAATGGGTTTGCTCTGACAGGTGCAGAAAGCCCTGTATTAGTCTGTCAGCAGCAGAATCAACAATCAACACGTGACACACGCACCCTCGCCAGATGAGGATGCTGCTGCCTGAAACCACTGTCATCCCAGAGGACTTAGAAGAGCTTCCCATCAAAGCCATGGCAGTGCCATGGGAAACGACGCAACAAATCTCCAAGGTGAAGTGCGTAAGTAGTTGTGTATGAGAGTGCAAGGGCATTTTCTCACTTGTATGTGAAGGGGCTTGCCTTGTTTGTAGTTTGATTGGCAGTTTAATGTGCAACTGAGGCAGGAGGTGGGGCTGGCACTGAGGAATATTAGCATAATTCCCAGAGTGCCAGAGTTGGTATTGGGTGTCAGAGAGCTATTCTGAAACTCAGCTGTGACCCACAGTAGCACTGGGTCAACTTACCCTCGGGCCAACAAACACACACACACACACACACACACACACACACACACACACATTCACAAAATAGGATTCATATGAATACACCTGTATGCATTTACACATGCATGAACACATATGTGAATGCACACGCATACATGAACACCTGGACATTTAAGAAAGCCTGGGTGCCCACACAATACACAAATAAACATGGACGCCATTACATACCCACACACACAAATATGCAGGTCCATTTACACTGTGGCGACAGTGAGTCTATTAGCGGGATGCCATAGTACAGCGGGGTGGACAGATATAGGTCTCCATCACACCTAGCTCTGCCATGGGTGGAGGGGGTTGGAGGGTAACGATATCGTTAATAGTCAGTGTGCTAACAGATGCACCCCCCACACCCTACCCCACCTCGCCCCGCCCTTTCCCCTGCTCCTGCTGTGCTCCAATCAGCACTTCTCATTGGGTTGCTCTGCTCTCCACACAGCAACAACTGTTATTCTCTGCTCCCAAAATAACATAGCGGCCAATCACAGGGCAGGAAAAGAAGTGGTGGTCAATGTAGACTGACTCCTTGACTGTAGGTGAAAGGACACTAAGAAGAAAAACAAAAGGGACATAGATGCAGGAAAGAAAGTAAAGAGAGAAAAGATGCAAGAATGGTAAGAGATAACAAGAAATGTGGAGGCAGAGGAGCAGAAAAAACAGAATGGAAAGATGGATGGATAGGCAGACAGAGGACGGAGGAGGAATGATATCGCATAATGATGTGTTCGGGTGCTAGCTGTTCTGTTCTGACTGTGGCAGCTACCATGGTAACCTCATAAATAGGTGCCCTACATATCAGCAGGGCATAAGGTTACACAGCTCAGTAAATAAACACACAAACAGCAGCAGTGGCAGACTGGTGAGGACAAGGAGGGATGATGGAAGAGAAAGAAAAAAAAATTAGTAAGGGAGAAAAAAAAACAAATAAACTGAGGCAGGGAAAGAGGAAAACTGACAACAGAAATAATTTGATACTCTGTGTAGGTGTTAATGTGTGTTTGTCTGTCATACGTAATTACCCAAATCTACAGTGTGCACTTGAACACCCACATCAGAGACACACTGAGGTAACCCCCCTTTCTAAGTTTATTCACTGCACAAACATAGAAACACATGCTCCACTTGCCTCACCCTCTCTCTCCCTCTGTAGTATAACCCTAAATTACCTTCAAATATTCCCCTGGATGGAAAGGAGACCCAACACACACACACACTCAAATATACACATTCATAGTAAATAACACAGATTAGAAACGGGGAAATGTCAACAAAGAGCCACTCCTAACTCAATGAGCTGTTCTGTTTCATGATTCAGAGCACCATCCTTTTTATTCAAGCTCAGATAGGGAAACTGTATCAGCGTGTTCATCACAGTTAATGAGTGCAATTCATCACGGTCCATCAATGACAGTTGCATTAACTCTGTTGTGTCACGGCGATAAAATCCTCGCCTGGGCAACTATTTATTGAAAGCACTTTCTTTCAAATTGTCTGTTCTCAGTCTCACTCTATTTCTATCTATTTGCTTCTACAAAGTGGCAACAGTAACATTTAAAATACATATTTAGATGTTGCTGAAAACACTCTCATCTGCACAGCATGCACATATCCTCCAAAATCATTAAATGGGACTTGAATTTAAAAAAAGTATCCCATCTCTGCCGATGTATGCTCTAACTGATTTGCAGAAGCTTTGTATGCTACCATACTCCAAATACCAGAAGGGACATTGTCATCCACAAAGTAGCGCGCTTGTTTATTAACCAGAGAAAGACACAAAGAACAAAAACACACAAAGAATAATAGTTTAGTCTGAGGTGTAATGATTTAAGTCTTTGACATTCCTATTGCTATATGTTCTAGAGGAGTTGTAAATGTAATAACTGTGCAAAATAAAATCTCAGATGGTTGTGTTGATACATGGGTAATGATGTAGCTGCAATATTGTGAAATTGCAATGTTCAGTGAATGGTTGACTATCTGTGATTTAGCTCCTGCATTTGTCAGTAGTTTGAATTTTAAGGACTTTCACTTACTCTGATCACCTCTGGAGTCTGCTGGATGAGGAGTGTTGAACCAGTGTCTCTCACAGCAGCAGGGTCGCCAAAAGCAACGGCAGCATCACTTGTGGCTACCACTACTGGGATGGAAACAGGGGCTGGAGCTTCAGGTGCAGCCACAGGTGCAGGATCCGCTGATGGTGTGGGGGAATGCAAGCTGGCAGGTGCAGGTGTTTCAGGGGCAGGGATGGATTTTGGATCAGTCTCACCTGTAGAGCCTTCTGTAACTTTATCAGTAGCCTCAGTTGTAGGTTCAGGTACGGGTGTAGGCAGAGGTGTGGGGGCAGCACCAGGTGTAGGTTTAGGTGCAGATTTGGATGCAGCATTGCACACAGCTTCAGATCCTGCAGTTATAGGTGTCGGAGCAGTTGAAACTTTAGATGTATTTACCTGGGAGTGTTTTGCCGGTATAGCTGGGACTGCGTTTGTTTGTATGGATGGAGCAGTGGGAGCATCTGGTGGGTTTATGCTTTCCAGAGGGGTGTCAGCCCTGCCGGTGGTGGCCAGTGTATCTTGCAGAAGCCTCATCACCTCCCGCTCCTTCCCACTCTTCCTCTCAGCACTCCCTGTGCTCCCTGCCCCAGAATCCACCAGCTCCTGGGCAAAACTCTCAATGCTCTCCAGGATCCTCAGCAGCAGTGCCCCATCATCCTCCTCTCCCACAACAGCTTCATTGTTCTCTCCCTGAGGAGGAGTGAGACTCTGAGGAGTCCTGGAGCTAGGGCCATTCATGGCCAGGTGGCTGGCTGGCTTCTGGACTTGGAACTGGGTAATTTTGGGCTTAGCGAGGGTCTCACTGGAAGTGATTCCCTGGCCTCCTTCTCTCTTCCTGGTTTTCGCTGGAAGTGGAGGCTCGGTGTTTCTGGGGTGGCTCATACTCTGAGACAGATTCTCCAAATCCATCAGCAGCTTGTCAATCTCATCATTTCTGTGTGAGACAGCTTTGGGTGCTGAAACTGTTAGTGAGACAGAGGAAAGCCAAGTGGGGTTGTAGCCAGTGTTGGCTGGCAAAGCATTTGAAGAGTTATGGAGTGTGTGTGAATGGGTCAGGAGCATGTCTTGACCCAATGTTGTCCCATTTTTGCTCTGGGTAGTGTGTGTTTGTTGTGAGATTTGTTCTGGTGTCTTGCCCACATCTGCTTCCTCCTCCTCAATATAAAGAGCCTCCATGGGGGATGCTGGAGGAGTGTGTGTGTACGGTGGGGTCGGGGAGGTGCGAAGAGAGGATAGAGAGTGTGTAGGAGAGGAGCTGGACGGAGAGCATGTGACAGATGGGGGAGTGAGTGTGTGTTGTGTGATAGAAGAAGGATGTGGATGTTGTAGTCCATTGGTAAGAGAAGTACCTCTGGACTGGGAGCTTTGGACTAGTTTGGTATGGATGGAGTCTGATTTGAAAGAAGATGAGGTGGAAGATAAAACAGAGGGAGTGGAAGATGCAGAGTGAGGAACAGTCTTTTGAATGGGAGGTGAATGCACCACATCCTCATAGCGAGGAGGCTGCTCATTGCCAAATATTGGAGAATAAGGTCCCTGCTGGATGGAGTGAAGAGTGTTGACCAGCTCAGCCAGATCGCTGTGCCCACTTCCAGGTGCACCCTGACCCCCCGGTCCACTGCCTCCCAAACTTCCAATGCCTTCCAGCTCCAGAGGTAGTCTCTTCAAATAGGAGCTGAGACGGGTCATCACGGCCCGATACACACTGTCAGGACTGGCTCCTCCTTCTTCTGGCCCTCCACCAGCTTTGCGTCTGATGCACTGTTTGATGATGTCGGTGCATTTCTTTAGGTCTTCAGAACATTTAAGCAGGATGTCAAGGCAGGCACGGATGTCCTCCCCGCCTGCTCCCCCACTGCCCGCCTCTGCCCGTGTCTTTTCAAGCAACCGGGCAATCAGGTTCTCCTCTCCCAGGGCGTTAAGGTATAAGGATGCAACTGTGTTCAGACTTTGGTCCAAAGACCCAATACTTGATAGACTGCTTGTTGATCCACCTCCAACCTTGGTGATGGCTGACATGGTGCCTGTGTTTCCCTTTAACTTTGTCTCCTCCAAGCCTGCTCCTTTCCCTGGCACAAATGGTGGCAGGTTCTCATCATTAGAAGTAGCCATGCCATTTGTCATTCCATTAGTCATTCCGTTTGTGGTGATGTTGGAGCTGAAATGGCCGTAGATGATTTCCAGGTCAGTGGAGCGGCGGCTGAAAGAGTCGGGGCGAACTTTACGACCTTTCCTGAAGGTGACGTGGCTAGAGGAGGACAGGCGCAGTTTGTCAAAAGAAAACTCTTTGAGCTTACCACTGGCCAGGTTGATGGCCTCTTCGGTAATGTCCTTCAGACTGCCAGAGGAGCTCAGGTTCCCAGTCGATGCTCCGCTACTGGGGGTCTTTTTACTACGCCACGTGGGGCTATCCTCCCCTAAAGACAAATTACTACTGCTGCTTGCCCTCTCTAGACCACTATTATAACTAGTATCCATGGTAACACTCATTTTACCATGGTTAGGAATTTGATGGCTGTTCATGTTACAGGAGTGTAAGAGTGAGCAGTTTGGGTCGGTATATGCAGGATCAGGTGCAACAAGCAGCTCAGAGCATGTGCCGTGGTGTGCAACAGTACAGTCTAGTCCCTGGGACAGCGCCCCACATGGCCCAGAGCAGTAGTGCACAGCATGGGAGTGAGTGCGCCGGTCCACTACCACACTGTTGTAGCAGCTCACACTGCTCACCACTACACGATAGGCTGCTGCCATTGTGACCAATGTCCTTCAGGGCATAGGAAGGTCAAAATAATATCAAAGTAAAAAACAAAGCTTAAACAAAAAAATCCTAACAGATTATAATGTTTTGTTGAAACTCCGTCTTAATAATAAATCATCTTGCCGAAAAAACATGTCTTTTAACTGCATGTTGACAACTTTCAAATACATACAATGCTAGAGCAAAAAAATAGCAATCAACACCAAAAAACGACTTCCAAAGTTGATATCCTCTCATGCTTGCACCCAAAAGAGCTTGAAAGGGTTCCACTCTCTTGCAGAGGCAAATAATTCCTTGTCTGAGATCTCTGGGCCTCTAAATAACAGCTGTAAGGTTCCTCCTCTCTCCATAGGCACCTTCTCCGTTTCCTCTCTAGCAGCGGCTCATTAGCCACTAATGATAGCTGTGGAGGATGGTGACAGCAGAAGATCCAGCTGGGGTATCACCCATTTTGCCAAAGAAGCAGCCCCAGGGGCCTAATTCAATACCAGTGAGGCCTGAACATTGCCCGAGCAATCATACGATGTAGGAAGAACCCCCTTATCTCACTTTCTTTGTGTTTCTGTAGTCCTGACGGAGCTGTGAACCGTTTTCTGACTCCAGCGCAAATGCAGAATAGCAGGGGACTGACAACAGATGGCCGACTGCCTTTTTCTTTCTGTGCGTGTATGTCAGTCCCGCAACCTCTCTCACCACTTCCGTCTCCCGCTGTCAGCCATGTGTCAGAGGAAGTGTGTGTTTCTGACAGGAGGACACCGCCTGTGAGTCAGCAGAGAGGGGAGGGAGAGAGGGTGAGAGAGAGGGAAAGAGAAAGAGGAAGAGAAAGTAAATCATTAAGACAGTTATCAAGAAGTGGATCATTGTGACTGTAAATGCAGGAGAGTGCATGTGTGACTGATGAGCAAGACACTCCTCCAGCTATCGTTCAGATGACAGCTAATATGAAAAACCCTGCAAAAAACTCAAATACATACATACACAGCTAAAGGAAGGGAGGAAGGGAGACACAGAAGTGCAGAAGGTTAAACAGAAAAATAATAAAAAGATGTGACTCCCTCTCACATTACAACAGAGCTACAAAGAATTTTCTGTAACCCCACTGAGAAATCATGATTAAGTTAAAGACAAGCAGGTGTGTCGAAAGGAGAAAACACCTGTTGCTTTCACGTTGACTGTGCTTCTGTACAAATCCTATCTGTTTGTAAAGGCAAGAAAGATGTATTTTTCCATTCTACTGTATTTTCTTCTATTCTATCTCCTCAGTGCTTCAGAAGCAACAAAAAGGTTGAAGCAGACAAGTGCAAACACATATACAGACAGAAAACCACAAGCAAACACAACAAAAGTAGTGAAATAGAAGTTGTTGTGTGACCTAAGGACATACATAAATGTGTTCCCAACTAGAACAGCTGTGTGAAACAAAGAGCTTCATCCCCGCTCCATTTATTGTATGCCTAAATAAAACAAATACTCCTCACAGGGCTGACCTTCAAATCCAACTAAATGTTACATTTTTACAACTGAAAGCTAACAGACAGTGAAACATGTTTCAGAATTTAGGCACTTAGAGAATTTAATTTTAATAATTTTTAGCTTGGAATTTTAATCTTAAAAAAACAACACTTTGTAGTCTGCAAATAAACCACCACTTCTGGGGGGTTCATTTTGTTGGCAGTTAAATAAGTCAAGCGAAATGTAAATACCAGTAACATGCCACATACCAGGAACTAACAGAGCCTGAGTAGAAGGTAAACACATTGTGCAGTAAATCAACACCCAGTTCTTTCATTCTTGTGTTGTATAGCTCTCGCCTACACTTTTATGTTTGTCTGTCATTCTCTGTATCTTTCTCCTCCCTATCAATTAGTTTTAGATTTGCCTTTGTGTTTCAGTTTCAGTCTTCATTTACAACCAATTTATTTTTCTCTTTCTGCTTATGTTTTCCCTTCCCCTCCACAGGGTCAATTCCTCACATGCATGTACAATAATATTGCAGTGAGTTGGCACTAATATAGCCTAAAACACACACATGCAATCCTAACGTCAAGCTTAAGCCCAACTATACAAACATACTTTTTATTTACTAAAACTGTGAGGATATCTGAATTTCAGTTATCCAAATATAAGCCTTATTTACTGTGCACATTCAAATCTACAAAGGATTTTCAAAAGAAAAAATAAGTAAAAATCTGGAGAAGTCAAGGTCTTGTATTCAAATGACTGATTTTTTTCAGATTTCTTAAGCATTCACAAAACACTGCCAACACAGACACACATACCTGTTGCAGGATATTCAGAATAACCAAAGGAAGAAATAACAACATTGAAAGGTTATTGCAACTCAGACTGAGAGTGCCGACATATGATCTGCAGTGGGTTCTTGAGGGAATTATGAGCCAGAGTTTCTTACTTTAAAGTGTAACTGGGGAGAAGCAGGAGAAATGATTGGTGGGCTTAAGGGTGGGTGGGGGAGAATGGCTGGCAAGGTGGGGATGGGGGTGTGTGGCACCTGGAAAAACAACTATTAAGTAGTTGCATGGAAAAAACAGGCTGTCGTCTCCCTTTCGTTCTCCTTTCACTCCACACAAACACAACAGCTGGATGCGGCTGAATCAGTCTCTTGAGCAGGAAATTGCACTTCCTGGCAAGCTGCACTTGAAATCTGGACAGACAGTTAGAAATAGACTATTATAGGATAATAATCGCACACACATGCACACAAACATATCCTCACACACAAACTTCACTGGCGTTTATAACACTCTACACACATGTACGTGCATACAACTACTTATGAATGCCTAGACATGCCACACTGACATATTACAGAAAAAGATGATTCACTAGTGAACACACACACACACATACACATATTCTGTGGTGTCTTTTCAAGCCTTGCTATGATTTATTAGCAGATAAGTGTTGGGGGGAGTTTTTGACATATTTTATAGACGAGTTAGTTGAGAATGCGTGGAGGCATCAGCTTTCAGTTTAACATCAACAAGCTTAAAGCTGGAATCAGGAATGTCTTTGGACATGAAATTTTTTTGAGAAAACAAAAGAGAAAAAGAAAAAAACTACGAAAACTAAACATTTGTTAACTCTCACAACCTATTAATTCCAAGTACAAGTAGTTCTCTGTTTTTTTCATTGCTTGAAACAGTAAATAGAGACAAACTGTCATTAGCTTGAAACATACTATTGTGGTGGTTCCCTCTAAGTTTTATGTGAGGTTTAAACAAACAATTTGCAGTAGTATCTGATCCATCCCCTTTATTCTTTGCTTCCTCCACTTCTTTCTTTTCAGAGGTTTTATTGTACTCTACCTGTGTGAATATAAATGCAAGAGAAGAACAAGAGGATAGAGGAGGTAGATTGGTTGATTGTGTTCCCTGAGTTCCCCTGAGGTTATTTGTGATAACATTTTACCCTCTCTCCTTCCCATCCTTAACTACTGTCCCTCTTTTTCTGCCTCTTCTTCCCTCTGTCCCACCCTCCCTTCTTTCTCCTACCTCTAAAAAAGTCCTTCCTTCAATCTGACCTTCACCAGGAAGCACTAAATCACCGGAGACCACTTCTGTCACAACCTCCAATCCAGTCACTGAAAGTGTATTTGAGCATGTGTGTGCGTGTGTGTGTGTGTGTGTGTGCATCCGCAAATGTGCACGGAAAGAGGTTGTGTACTTTGTGCAACTTTGCTCACTTTAATACATGCGTGTTGCATTGCTGTGTGTGTGTGTGTGTCAATGGGTACACAGCCAAGGGGCCAAGGCGGCCTCTCAGGGGAAGTGGGTCTTTGTGAAGAAGAAGGACCAAATGGGAACCCCAAACATACCCCCAGGGAGAGAGGAAAGGTCTATACTAGCCCTCTTACTGTACACACACACACACAGTTTGATGTACAACTTCAGTGTTGCTACTGAGATCACACAGAGATAACAGAGCTCTATGCCATGCACATACTAAACAGAACCAAGAGAGAGAGAGACTAGTTTGTTTTTGTTTTTGAAAAGTGCTCTACAAATAAGGATTATTATTATTATTATTATAGTGGCTCTGTGAGTACTGACTTCTGCCCTACAATAGGGGTCAATAGTAGCCACAAAGGAGAGATCACTGGGTTTTATACAACATTACTCTCCCCTGAGAAACACACTTACTCACATAATGAAATGCGTGCACACACAAACAAATGTGCACTACAATGGTATGTGTTTTTATATTCAAGCATTTGATCAATTGTTTAAAAAAAGACAATTGTCTTTGTTCCTTTGTTTTCCATCCATCTATCTTTTCTTTCTTTAATTCTTTCTCTCACTTTCCCCTCTCCCATACTCTGATCTTCTTTAAAAATGTCCAGCAAATGAAATGCAGTTCTGACCCACTTCTCTGCTTCTTTCTCTAATCCTCACATGAATTATTTACTCTGACTTCTCAGTTGACTTTTTGCCTCAACACACACACACACACACACACACACACACACACACACACACACACACACACACACACACACACACACAAAGTACACAGTCACATTCTCTTGAAAATAGAGTCAAATTTATTCTGTATCAGAGCATGTTCATCAGCTGTGCATCAATCAGCTTTCTTGCTGTCACTTTCTAGCACAGAGACAGAGGTGCAGGCAGAGAGAAAGATACTCTGGCAGACACCTCAGTCTTTGTCAGGCCCGGGCCACACTTTCACAATCATCATCATTTTCTACATCAGCTACAGCTGCAGTCAGACTGGGAAAAATGGGAGAAAGATGGCTTGGCTGGCAATCGGGTCATCCAAAATGGGAAGAAACAATTCTTTTTGCTTATGCAGGTGAAAAAAATGCAACCTAAAGCTATTCAGCACAGGAGAAAATCATCCCCTCCATATCTCCCTCTTAAAATACAAGTAATCAAGTTGAATATATGACATTTAAAACACAGCAGGGGGTTTCTGTTGACTGTGCCAGATGCACAAGGCCATCAGTCTTTCTTGAGGAGGAAAGCTGCAGTTTTGGGGCCTGGACTGCAAAAAAGCCCCACCAGGTCCCACACAGAGACAAGCAGGGAGCTGTTATGCAAACCAGACGTCCATGAGCCAAAACACAGGCAGAAGCAGGATCAGAGGGGATATCTGACACAATTAAGGATTAAGGGACGGTTAAGGTTTGTTTAGGGAAAAGCATAAAATAACTATTTTCTCCACATCTGTGGATGAGGAATCTCCCTAAAACGAGAGAAGGGTATGCTCACATACAGTATGTGCAAGTACAAATATATACACACAGTTGGTTTCCATGTGGCTGTATCTTTATGATATATTTACATTTGTTTATCTTGTGCTTTTTGACAAAATTGTTTTAAAGAAAGTGCCACATAAGTTAATGCCTTACATTAAATTTCATTTCATGGTCAACTCACAGTACAAATGAGTGAACACACAAAAAGGGAAACAGAGACAAAAAGACAGAGACAATGTTGAGATCTGTTCAGTATCGGCACTAAAACTGAACACCTAACTATTGGTAGGCCACTAGTTCTTTTGCCTCACGCACATGCGCGCGTGCACACACACACACACACACACACTTACCATAAAACAGTTAAGAAAAAGTTGAGGAGAAAACAAAAGCATATGTTTGTTATCAAAACCCTAAGACTGAATATGTAAAACAGGAGTGAGGGAGTGAGGGAGTGAGGGTGGATGGGTGTGTGTGTGCGCGGGCGCGGGTTTGTGTGTGTAAGTGTGTCTGGCAGAGATGTTCTCTCTTATGTCTGCCAAACTTATGAGACCCAGGCTGCTGAGAGCACAAATCACTGCACTCTGGAGACAGACAGACAGACAGACAGACACACACAC
This sequence comes from Micropterus salmoides, assembly GCF_014851395.1. Lineage (NCBI taxonomy): Eukaryota > Metazoa > Chordata > Actinopteri > Centrarchiformes > Centrarchidae > Micropterus > Micropterus salmoides. Next base: position 11,459,411 of record NW_024041039.1, read on the forward strand.
ACACACACACACAGCTGTGTCATGATGAAACCACATCTGCAGGCCTGATAGAGCACGCCTCAGAATAGCACTGGTCTTTATGGGTCAGAACAGCAGTCAGGCCTGAACAGGACAAAGGTCCATGTAGGCAGATCCAGACCGTGGACCAGGAAAGCTTTATAAAATCATGTGAAGGCATGTTTTAAGTTAAACAGTAAGTGGAAAGACAGGACAAAGAGAGTATTGATTTATATCTGTATAGTTGGTATAAATGTTAATGTTATGTCAGAAGATGATTAATGTCTTTTCTATTACTTTTCCCCACCAGGCAACAAAGTCAAATGGTCTTTGAAGGTCAATGTTTCAGGCAGGACTGGGCTTTAAAAGGTATTTTGCTTCTATTGGCAGCACAGATGCCTAAACGGTGAACAACCAGGGCATTACAGATGTTTCAGTGCACAGACCAAAATCAAAAATGACGAGTTGTGATATGTGAACTAAAGTACATTCCACCGACAACTATAAATGATAACATTATTATGGGCGTTATTGCCCTGCCTTAGCTCCAATTATCCTTATTATGTTGTGTGACCATGATTGTTATTGCTATTTATGTGGGGAAAACCATTAACAGAGAGACAGCAACTGGGTATTTTCCTACAATTTAGAGAAGGTCCTACATGATCCTATAGTCATCTATTTAGAGTTGGAACAATTAGTCAATAAATCAATTAGTTGATCAACAAAAAATAACATGCAACTATTTGATTTGTTCATTAGGTACAAATGACAATAATTTGCTTGTACAAGCTTCTAAAATGTTAACCATTTGATGCCTTTCTTTGTCACATATTAAAGTAAACTGAATATTTGGTGAAATGTTGGCTGGTCAAATAAAACAAGCTCTCTTACACATATCCTTGGGCTGTTTATGTCAGCTGTATGTCTGTCTGCCTGTAGCACCTTAACACCAAAGCAAATTCCTTGTATGTGTAAAACACTACTTGGCAATAAAGCTCCTTCTTTTTACATCTGAATCGATTAATTGATAAAATAATCTGCAAATTAGTCGGTGATGAAAATAATCGTTATTTGCATCCCTACATCCATTAATGAAGCATAGCATAAATTAGTGAATATTGTCCTTGCATTAGCTGACTGTCATAAGCTGCTTCATTCATGCTTTACAGTAATTCATCAGCTGTTTGGCTACCAGCTGAGAAGTAACATTCCAATCATAATCATGCAAGTGTATAGACTGGCCATTAAAACCTAATATTTCTCACTAATATTATTATATATCATTTTTATAACACATTTCACCAACCTCCTCCTTATGTGTAAACTATTTGTTAATGTTGAGCTAACAAATATTTAATGTTCATGGAAGGCAGAATCCTCATTGCTGCTCAGATTCTCCATCAAACATGTTTCTGCCATTTGTAACTGTATAACCATTTGCTATGAAAATTTCTAAAACTGAGCTAAGCTAGGATAACCCATCATTTAACATACCTTCAAACTGCACACAGAACAGATTCTGGTTCAGTCGGTTTTATAACAAATTACCGCAAGACTTTCTTCCTCTTGCTTTCATTTGGTCCATCATTTCTGCCTTTCTCCCACTTTTGTCTTCCCTTTTTAATCTTTCTCCTTTACTCAGTTCTTTCCCACTCTTCTCTAACTGGCAGCACACTCCTACTTTACAGGCTGAGATGGCACAAGCATACCAGCTGTTCCCCCAGCGCTCTTAGATCTCTTGGGAAAGTAGGCTGTGTGAATAGCTCACCACCTCATTAGGAACAAGTCAGTAACCCCAAGAAGTACAGGACACACACGTGTGGACACACACCTACACAGACACACTATATATCCCCTTAGGGAAGGTGATGAGGGCAGGGAAGAGGATGTTTTTGTGCTTCTGAGCAGATGAGGAAAACCAATGACTCACATCTTTACTTGTCCTTAAATGTTTCCTGGTTAAAACAGCTTGGCCTTATAGGGCCAACACACAATCTTGATCACACACACACACAGATCCTGCTGTTCCACTGCAGATGGCAGAAAAAACATGCTATACGCAACACTGTAGGCCACATGAGATGATGATGATGAAAGCTGGCATAGTCTTCAAACATCCAAACCTGCGGTACATGCGCACACACACACGCATTTGTGCACAATTACACACAAATAGCAAGGAGTGCGCACACAGAAACAATTGCAGACACTAACATACACAGCTTAACACACACTACGACACTCACATAAATATAAACATACACGTGAATGTAAGCATGCATAAAGCACACATTTACTCACAAATAAAAACAAACACCTACACACACACACACACACACACATTCTGCCTAGCCTGAAGCTCACTATGACCTGCACTGCTGCTAATTTAAAAAGCACATTTTGGGTGATGTCATGCTTTTGGCTGCGTTCTGCTAATGCACAGACACGAGCATGCCCACACAAACACGCACGTTGGCACAGAAGACAAAGGACACACAAATAAATCTAACGTAATGTGCAAAGACAGCTGACCTGGATTCAGCCAGTCGACAGTTTATTCCTGCTCCCACCTACAATCCAGACCCAAAGGCAACCAGTTTACACCAACCACTTCCAACAAGAAACCAGACAGCTGAATGCAGACACATCCAAAATCATACACTAACATGAGGAAATGTGGAGCAGCGGGGTTCAAAATCAATGCGCCAAAGCATGAATGAGCGCGATAAATCAGTGAAAGAATTTCATTGCTATTGAAATTTGTAACAGTAAGTATTTTAACAGAGCAGTGGGTTCACTGTGCATCAATAAATCTGTTTTGTGCAGGATGTGCTAATGCAGCCTCGAGCCAGTAACCCCAAGCAGAGATGGGGAGCAGCCTACAAAGGTAACCTCACTTGTTTCCACACCACCGTAGTCTTCAGCCTTAACCAACATTGACTCAAGTGACATCACTTATCAGATTTCATGCAGCTCCATGTGGAGCCAAAAAAAGCTTTAAGTGTAATTCATTCGGTATGTTTCTTAGACTTAATGTTATTACCATGCACTGTTCAGAAAACCTACTGGCTCTCTGCACATTGGAGCAGTGTAAGTTGTTACTGTATGATGTCATATTTATTGGGATTTATGCATGCTTCGTATTTACATTTTTACCTATGATAGATTAATGGAAAATCATTTAAAGGTTTGAACAATGAAAGGGAAAATGTCAGCTTTCACCAGATTTGGCCCACGGCCGCTATTTGCTTACCACTGCAGTAGAGTTTTACTTTTGTTCTCTGAAGTTAAATTGTAATTTCTTGCAGTATCCGCCTAATGTCACATGGCAGACAGAGTATGACACTTTTTAAAAAGGTTTTAAAACCACCTCCATCCCTGTCAGCCATTGTTTAACTAGCTGTAGCAGCATGGTGGTTGGAAGAAGGATGAAATGCCTCACATTTTACCTAAGAGACCACTCTCTAATATAATACAAGTTACACCACTTTAACTTCAAAAGTATCAGTACTAATCAAAATATAGACTCAAAAATGTTTTCTTTCTTACTTGAAAATCAGTGGGTTGGCTGTAAAATCGCATACTTCTTCACATAAAAGATCAGGAACAGGTTATATATGAAAATGATCACATGAATTAGGTCATCCGTTCTTGGTAAAAGTGTGGCTGTTACAACTATCCCTTTGTTACAACCATCCCCGGTCTCCCCAAGACCTGTAAACAGACTTTGATGTGTCAAATCAGTGGAGTTCCTCTTTAATACTGAGTATCTGCCAATACTGGGTCAATTACATGTGTAACAGCAAAATAACTGCATCAGGAAAAAATAGCCTGAAGTACAGCTTTCCATTTAGGAAGTCTTACGTAATTATTATGGTTTTCTACTTCTTTTTTGTCTTTTTTTTGCATTTGGTCCTCTAGCGTAATCTAGTAAAGATTTATCACAGCCTGAGTAGTACAAAAATAGCTAATATGACAAAAACAAAGAGGTTAACACAATTAATTATGAGGCGTTTAGTGTTCAGGCATACTTGGAGCCCAAAAAGGAAGAGAAGGAAAACTAGACAACATGGAGCCACAGCCAGACCAGAGCAAAGTCCCAGACCCACTGCTGGTCAGAGCTGAATGACTTGTTCTAAAAAAGTTCTGGACTCAGACATTCCCCAGATACCCAGAGTGCTTTTACACTAACAGACATTATTCAACAAGTAACATCCACTCAGAAAATTGCAAAACACAGACTCACTCACACACTCCTCCGTTAGGCGTATTGTGCTCAAACCCTCAAACACTTGTGAAACCATAGAAATAAGCAGTAGACTGACCAGTGGTGCCTTCAGTTAAAGGGTATTTTTCAACCTGGACCTTATTTTCCCATGTTTTTTGTGTTTAATTGGGACAACATTTATTTAAATTGGTCTAGTACAGTGGCACGGTGCTACAGTGGTTAGCACTGTCACCTCACAGCAAGAAGGTTGCAGGTTCAAACCCTAGGTGCTCTGGCTTCCTCCCACCAACATTTTAATTGGTAATCCTTAGGTGTTAGTGTGACTGTTTTTTTGTATATGTGTGGCCCTGCGATGGACCTGTCCAGGGTGTACCCTTCCTTTCGCCCGATGTCAGCTGGGATTGGCTCCAGCCCCCTGCGACCCTGTACGCAGAATAAGCGGTTGACGATGGTCTAGTACCATCCAGACAAATTTTTAAAACTGCCTGCTATATGAGTTCCAATCACTTTCTCACAGTTATTAACCAACAGAATGCAACAAAGGCACAAATCTAAGCTCAAACCACATGAAACCTTCTAGGAGAAAAGAGGTACAGTTTTCCCCCGGTTTTCCTTCCCTTGTTTCTTTATCTTTACAAAAACATAAACGTTAATGTTGACAAGTTCATTAAATCTCAATGACAAGCTACATATTTTAAAAATGTTCAACTTCTGATCAGACTTTCAGGTACCTTTGTTGTCTGTTGTTTTTTAGTCATAAATTTAGTAGCACCAAGGTATAAGAAAGATATTTCTAGTTTTTTACCAAATCAGACAGTTTTTTAAATACAGCTGGGAAAAAAATATAAATAGATATATCAAAAACAAGTATAAAATGTTGATGACTCTGACCTCCCTGGAAATGTAGTCTGGACATCCAAAAGTAGCATCTTAAAGACGTCTAATCAATGACGCACACTATACACAATATCACACGAAGACATTCACTCTCTATCCCCTAAATACATCTTCTAGATGTCCAAACATACTGTCTTTCAGATGGTGTGCACATGGTTGTGCTCATTGGGCAGATCCATGTAGGCAGCAGGACTATGTGTTGAAATGAAAGAAAGAGTAGAGATTTCCAGATTTTAATAGAAATCCATATAAGAGCATGTTTAGACAGGAGAGCCAAAGCTAGACTAACTAGTCTGAGGGCTGTCTGAGTGTGTGTGTGTGTGTGTGTGCGTGTGTGTGTGTGTGACTTGACTGCTGTCCCTGTCCGTCAGAGGGTCATATGAGGAGCAGATTAAGGTTTCTAACCGCAAACCCCTGTCGCCATGGCCCATCGTGATGGAGAAGGTGAGGAGAGTCATCGTGTTCCGAACCACCACTGACTCACACCCTCCTCATCTCACCACCATGCACACAAATACACCGAATACACATGCAAAACCAAATCTAAATCAGGACTTTGTGGAGCAGCCTATCTCACATGTTCATCATCCCTTCTGCAGCCTCAACATCTCGACCAATCACATCAGTTTGAGACAGAGCAGATGAATGCCATCATCCAAATTAGGGCTGAAACTAATGATTATTTTTCTATTATTTGTTTTGTTTTGGCTTTGGTTTTCATTTGATTTATCTATGGATCTACAAAAATAACAGCAATCCAAAGGCAGTTAAAGTGAGAACACTTATTTCCAATATGGTCCCCAGCTGTTAAAATGTTAAAACACAGTAGGATCAGTGCAAACTGTACCAACTATACATACTCCTATATGCACAACATAAACAGATTAATAGCAAAAGTACAGTTTCATTAAAATCCTGTCACTGTCGATCAGAAAAAAGTCCCAATTGTCTTTGTCAACTTCATATTTAATGTAAGAATTTTGAAGCTGGAACTAGGTAATGTTTGCCTTGGACAATTAATTGATTATAGTTTCCAATGCTAAAGTTTCCAATGATATAAAACAAAGAAAAGCAGCAAATCCTCACAGTTGACAATCTGGAACTAGAGAATGTTTGACTTGGACGACTAATTCATTATCAAATTGTTGCCTTCATTTTTCCCCTTTTTTTTCCAGTTTTAATCTTTTCCACCTTCTGTATGCAGTCTATGGCGCTGAAGATTAAAACTTCAGTGAAGCTCAGATCACTCTGCGCATTGAGCCTGACCAACCCTCTAATCAGGATTTCCATGATGTATGTTGGTATGGCAAATTTGGTATAAATTGTCCCAACAGTAGTCTAATTTATCCCTACTATTAGTGGATTTCATCTACCTCTGGGACCATAACCCTGGCTCTTGTTGTATTTCTCTTACACAGCAATTATTCAAAAACTGGAGCATGAGGCCATGTGGGTTTCCACTCTTTACTGAAAACCATAAATGCAGAGGTGATATCATCTAATAACAGTTTTGAATTTGAGATATTAAATATATCATGTTAATGCGGGACCAGCTGTCACTTTAAGCCTGTTAGGGGCGTATTTACAAGCCAACATAAAAACAAGACCATAAAACTAGACTCCCCTCACCTCTCCCTCAACTCTCCTCCCTTCCTTCTATTAAATTTGTAGCTGTACACACCCTCAACTGAAGGAAAATTAGTGGGAACAACAGTAAAGAAACAACATGAAGATTTAATTGATATTAAACAACTTGTGGGATTCATTACAGCTAGGGATGAAAGCAAGACCAAAAAAGTAAGTGGATTGCTCATGTATAAGCCCAGTTAACCCTACAAATAAATATATAGCAGAAACACAAATCTGCCTTTCTCTTGCCCTCTTACACACACGCACACATGCCACATCATCTGTTACTGGGTTATTTTCTTCCCTAGTGTTTAGAGTCTATTCTTAGAGTTGTGTTTGTGCATGTGACCCCAGTCTCTGCTCACGGTCAAATGTCCTGCTGCCTTGTGAGCCTCACTGTCGCTGAGTGTGTCACACACAACTTGATCCACAGAAACGGGGGCCATGTTTACACCTTCTGGTCCACATCACCATGGGCCACCCCCAAAATTGTCCCACTTGTCCTTGCCTTCTACACCCAGTACAGGCTTACTACATCCATTCAACATTTTTCCTATTCCTTCACAAGTACTCTCCTTCTCCTCTTCTTTCATCTTTCATCTCTTAATCAACACCTCTTTAGTTTTATCCACTCTGTGAATCACATCCCCCCCTCAGGATCCTGAAAGATAAATACCGACAATCTCCTTCCATTTCTCTCCGCTCATCTTTTGTGTACTCATGTTTTGCTTGACATTTTATTTAATCAGCTTGAGACATCAACGCACACCAGCAGGGTTTTTCATTCACTTACACATAAACCCTGAGTGAATGCCAAGTGTATACAGTCTCCGGCTGGGATGTGGGTTTAGCCGAGCATGTGGCTGTGGCTGTGAATCTGCCGCTATAAGCCTGGGGCTTAGGTCTAGACTTTCCTAATGAGAAGCAGCCCACTAAATATTTACAGCAACTAACTGCTGTGCTTAATTATTGCATAGCTAGCTAACGAACTGAACCAACTATCAAAACTAATGTTAGCTTAATGTTGTTGATACATGATACACTTGATAATTTAGGATGATTTTATTTCATATTTCTTCATGTATGTATATACCTATAACCCTAAATTTACAAAAGATTGGTAGTTATCTTTAATGTATCGTTTGCCCCCTTAAAACTGTTATTTCTGGCAGTTATGATGTAGTTTGTGATGCTAAAGTGACTCTCTGTTTACATAGTGGATTCTTTTTATTGGGCAGAGCTACAGAGGTTTCCTTACAATCACTTTCATTCATAAGGTTTTTATTAGCTAAGACATTTCTGACATTTAAATGTTGCAATCAGATTTAGTAAACTACTTGTTTGAAACTAACTAGTAGTAAAGTTAGGAACGAATTTACAAATATACCCACGGAATTCAGAATAGCTGGAAAAAAACAACAAAGGTGAACAAAAGGGGGAAATGAGAGGTGAAAGATGAAATAAAAAGGAACAAATGTTTTCTGCTACAGCTTCAATTTAAAAGAAAGATGGTGGGGACACTGGTTTAAATCAAAAAGCAACAAGTGAAAGAGAAGAAGAAAGAAGGAGGACCGCAAAAAAAGTAGACAGTGATAAGGTAAGGTAATAATAACGCTGAATGAAACCTGAGTAAAAAGTAACCGGCTGCATAAAAAAAGAAATAAGCATAATATAATGTGACATAATGAAAAGAGCTTGTTTGTTAAACCAGGTTAGAAAACTGGGTTTGGTCTCAACAAAGAATCAAAGTAAATACAATCAAGAAAGGACAGAGTGTTTTTTCTGGCTTCCAAATATAGCTGCAGGCTGTATTTATGTGTATACTGTGTGTGTGTGTGTGTGTGTGTGTGTGTGTGTGTGTGTGTGTGTGTGTGTGTGTGCACATCTGTTTGTAATATGGCAGCACAATGGAAAAGATTTACTACAAGAGCTGACTTGAGTACAGCTTATTAGACTCCAATAATGTCAAACCAGGACTTAACAGAGTCTCTGAGCTGGGGAGGAGGGGGGCTACCTTTCTCTTCTGTCATCACACACGCATATAGACACACACATGCACACAAATACACACACACCACATTTCTTGACAGGCCACCTAGCCTTGTAGGCCAATGCTTGCAAAGTAGAACGAACATGGTGATCTCATGTGAGACTATATATGAGGAAAGTATTTACCCTAGGGCAACATATATTCACACACACACACACACACACACACACACACACACAGGTTACAGGCCAGTATGTCAAGAGTACAGACAATGGCTGCAGCCATTGTATGACTCACCATGACACAAACACACACACACACACACACACACACACACACACACACACCCTCCCTTGGGTTAGGCTTAGAAAAGAACATTCCCTCATTATAGCAGCAAAGCAGCAGTTCAAAGGCAGAGTGGGAATGTGGTGCTGTTACTATGGCTCTAACTGGCTGCAAGCCTGGACCATCACCATCACACTAACACACTGACGAATAACCTAGCAAGTCTCACACACACACACACACACACACACTAACCCTGACTGGTCAACAGTGATGTGAATTATACACTATTACTCGATCATTAGTGAGTGACCGTGTAACGTCACAAAACCAAAGCTTAGAAGTAAAGCACCTTTAATATTTAGTCTAGCACCTTTGAAACGCTTCAGAATTATAAATAGGTAAAGAGGATGAAAAAAAACATGAACTGCCAAAGTAATGCTAACACGGAAAAAACTAAACAAAGAGTTCCACAACTCAAAGGCGATCAGCTTTGTTTTCAACTCTGAAGCAATACACCCAGCAAGCCCTGCTCAAAGGACATAATAATGTGATAATAGCGCTGTAGTAACAAACTGTAGGAGGTAGCCCCTGCCATGTAGAGAAAGTATTTTAATGGAATTCAGAATTTGAAGGGGAGTCAGTGGGAGCTAAGTAAATTTGCATTTGAGCATGGAAGTTCATTTCTGACCTTTAGAGAGTGGACCACTATTTTGTTGCAAATATCTTAATTGTTAAAATGTAGGATTTCTTAGCATTTACTACAAGCACTGACAAGTAATGTCACTGCAGTAAGTTCCCAATGTGTTCTTTTTTAGCTCTGCTTGCTCTAAATTGACTAAATTGATTAAAGTGATGTGAAGGCTCAAGGCTACAGCATATCACACCCGAATGTCCAAACCGAACTGGAATAAAAAAGACAACATATCTGGTTTTGCTGCATGAATCTTTATTATTCTTTTAATTCTAAATTGGTGGAGCACTCTTAAGAAGGGTCTGTTGGTCAATCCATTGTTTACATAGGATAAATCCTGATGATATTAAGGATCTCCTGACCTATGTTCTAGCACCACACTCACGTCAGATTATCAACTATATGTAGCGTAAGATACAGATATCTCAAAATATACAGGACACCATGACATTTGATAAGCAGTTCCACATAGGCTGTGTTTAAAACAGAAGGCAGTTGCCTCACTGCCTCGATACCGTAATAGATAGCTGCCTCAGAAGGCATCACTTTCAAGTGAAGGCATCTCTGTTAACACTGGTTTCAAACAGCCTTCTAAGGCAGCACTTACGGCAATACGAGACGTCTACACACCGTCGGGGTGGTTATGACGCAGTGGATAAGATGCATGCCTTTGGTGTGGGAGACCCGGGTCCCCACTTAACAAGTTAGCAAGACACTTAACCCCTAGTTGCTCCAGAGGTGTGCGACCTGACATATATAACAATTGTAAGTTGCTTTGGATAGAAGCATCAGCTAAATTAATAAATGTAATGTCTTCTGGCTGTTGGAAGAGAGACGCTAGCCTTAGCATCAGCTAACTAGCTATTGAAAAGGCAATGACTAACAGATGCCTCAGAAATCATACTGAAGAAAATTGCAGGGTTCAGCGCAAAAGTTTAACTATTTTCAACTTTGACCACGGCGTGCGATGTCCCCGAGCAGTGCGCTCTGCTGCACTTGCTCTTTGCTCAACGTAGCAATAAACTGCCATGGCGCAGCACAAGCCATTTAAAATAATGGGTTTCACAGCGCAGCAGTGCGGTCGTTGCAGTCATTTGAGCCATTTCGAACAGCACTTGATGACTCGCTGTCCTGTTTGACACCTTCTGAGACAGCAGTTTAGCCCATTCCAACACAGCCAAAATATGAACCCTTGTGGTATAGATGATAGTGTGGGAAATCTCCCACAATAGCTAAATATTTGGTTCTATAGGCTGACATTTTAATTTCTGTACATCCATCCATCCATCCAAATCGTACAGGGTCGCGGGGGGCATCAGGCGAAAGGCGGGGTACACCCTGGCGACCTGTTCACACATACACAAACAGCCAGTCACACTCACACCTAAGGACAATTTAGGGTCACCAATCAACCTAGTCCGCATGTCTTTGGACGGTGGCAGGAAGCCGGAGCACGTAGACACAGGGTGAACATGCAAACTCCACCCAGAAAGGCCTGTTATCCAGTAGGCCACCGTGCTGCCCAATTGTATAGATATCTCAAAATGCAAGAGATGTAAAAGATAATAGTGAAAATTTGGTCATACTCCTTACAGCATTACTAATGAGCCAAGATGGCAGCTGGGTAAATGTGTAACATATGTTCAGGGACTACAGATGAAAAATGGCATTTTTTTTCTATATCCAGCAAATTTACAGCTGTCCACTGCCTGTTAAATAAACCAAAAAACAAATAGCTAGAGATTGATAAAAAAAATGTTTAGGCTGTTTCATAACTATTATGATGACCTAAAACCGAGGTCATATGTACCATCATATCCCCAATATAGATAATTTATCAACTACTAAAATGAACGCTAATATTATTACAAATGATTGTTCGTTCTACTGCTACTCTAACTACTACATACTGTTACTGTGTGACTTATACATTATAAATCTGCTCAAAGAGATAAAGAAGAACAGCTGGGTAAAGCTGAAAAGATTGTATGGACTGGACATCATCATCGCTACTGTGAGTCAGTATGATGAATGAGATGCTGTGCAGTATGTGGCTGTATAAGGTAGGTCAGAGGAAGGTCAACAGCACTAAAGCTGCCTTATCTGGAGTGGTCCAATACACACACACACACACACACACACACACACACACACACACTCTAAGAAAAAGCAGACAACAAAATCCAAGTCAAGTCTTTGTCTGCCTCAAATCACTCACGCATTTGGTATGACGGCATGCTGTGTACTGCTGGGATGTGTCATGTGGCTCATATCTCAGTGTGTGTGTATATTTCCATAAAAGTTGAGAAGGCAGTAAATGCTATATGTCAAGTAGGCATGTGGGTGTTTTTCTTCTTAATATTAGCTGCTGGTAAATACTGTAAATGTGAGTGTGTTTCCATATAACATGAGCAAGCAGTGAGTGCCATGAATCCAAATTTCCCAGTCAGCATTACTGAGCTCATGGCAAACAGGGAAGGCAGACACACAGTCATCCTGTAGGTATACTGCCAAGTCTTACATGTTCATGTCTCACATCTGTTTGCTGTTACACACACACACACACACACACACACACAGTAAGCACTCTAAGATGCGTTCTGTTACAAACACAGACACCTACACTTGCACGGTTCGTTACAAGAGAGGTCTATAACTCCCACACAAACCACCCGCACAAGTTCCTGAACCAAACTGCCAGTATTGGCTGAAAAGAGTGTGCATACTTTTCAAACTATTCATGGATAAATTAAGTTTATATCGCATTTGAATGCTTGAAAAGAGGCGTTGACCTCACAGTCGAGGATATGAGTTCATACTTTCTGAAGCAATATAGCTAATAATAAAACACTGTCAATCAGACTGAATAAGGTTTCAGCCCCTTTTTACTGCATTAAGTTGCATGAGTCTTGTTTCCATCTTATCAACCAATCAGCACCTGCTTGGAACAGGTGAAACTGGTACCACATAATCAAAACTGATACCTGAACATAGTAAATAATCATTCTGCATACTTAACTCTTCCATTTAAGTTACAGCAACAAGTTACTTATTCAATTGTATACCTGCCATTTTGCCTTAAGTGGCCCTTTAAACAGCCCTGAGATGTAATGGAAATGTACGCACACAAACACATAGTTCTGATCCCTCAGGATTTGGCTCCTCCAGCAGCAGTGACAGTGTGACTGTTTTGGCCTTTGAAGTCAGGAGTCAGTAAACCTCTGGGAAACTGGCTTCAATCCTCGCCCTGTCTCCACCCCTCAGTTTGCAACTAAAGAGCAGCTTCCCGAAAAGACTCATTTTAAAGTCAAGAGAGAAGCTTCTTGATATAATGATCTATTCAAAAAGCCCTGGGCCTTTGTGTCAAGTTAAGTCCAGAGATTGTATCCTCATTTTGGGAAATACTCGCTCATTTCAAAAGCATCAGTCATTCGTGAGAGTCTTTAAAAGCTTCCCATCTCCTCAACTCTCTTTTTCCCACTGACACCCTGCACTGTTTGGGATTAAGACTCTGGGTTTTAGCAGAGGAGATATTCTGACTTAAAAGAGTGGAATTGAGGAGGAGGAAGTCCATCATGCTTAGGGAGTCAGAAAGGAAGGCAGAGAGACATTTTGAGGTAATAAAAACTCCACAGACTGACTTAAAACACCATTCCCTTATAGCTGCCCATGTCCACATGCTAATTAACGAAACACAGAAATCCTCATGACCAACAATTCAGGCAGCACATCCACGTGGACAAAAGACCAAGCTAGAGAGAGAAAAAAAACAAATAAGGGCAGAAAATAGTTAACATTTGCCATCTCTACACCTCGGTTGTCTCTATTTAGAGAATGGCTTCTCATTTTACCCCGTCTAACTTGCAATCCATCATCATCCCCTTTCATTATGACAAAAAAGACAGATTTTTACAGCATTACAGAAAACAGTCTGACAGTGCTTCAGTGTGTGATTTATATGCTGTAGGTGTATGTTGCATGCATAAGAGGTGGGTGTACAGAGGTGCAATTCTGGTGTCCTGTATGAGTACGACCTATATATAAGTCCTGACGCCTGGGGGTAGAGTAGCCTGCATTCCTCTGATTCAGCCTAAACGATGGATATCTTACATGCCTTCCCTCACTGTCACAGTCTCTCTCTTAACAGCCTGCCTTGCCTAAGGGTGAATCTTAACACTCAACTCCTATCATCACCTCATTTGCCCCTTTATACTCATGCATGCCAGAAAATGTGCCACTTGATTGCCATAACGCTTCAGGATGCCACAGCAACAAATGGAAACAGGATTTGAATTTGATTTGTATTATGGCATCATGTGGATGGACAATCATCAAATACTTTATACACATACAATTTAATCCTGAAAACTGAATACTTATACTTCTACAGGATCACTGAAACAATAACAGGTGATAACCTGGACCTCAAATGTGGTAAAAAAACTGCGTGTCAGGAAGATGTCCCAAATATTAAATATTTTTTTCATTCAGTGCATATCAGGGCCCCCACAGTGGGCAAATCTAAGATGAGCTTTTTTTTCTTGCAAATAATTGGAAATTGTTACCCCTTTTGGTTAAGACATGAAAGTCACAAGCCAAAAAATTGTGAAACACTAGCGAACAGTATATAATTAGTTCATCTGTTTTTATGACATTTTGTTTACTGATTGTAAACATACTGTGAAGAAGGGTGCAAGAAGAGGAATCAAGGAAATAAGGAATTGACTAAATAACAAAGTAGCAAAATATTCCCTGTGTGACTTAAAGGGCAGATGACAAAGGAGGAAGAGGCTACAGCCTATTTGTTGTGTGTTTTTTGGCTCTGTATATTCATACATACTGTATCTGATAGTCTGGGCTTGTGAACATAAGTATTAGTGAACGCAAGTGCAGCGTGTGCCTGAGTGAACCAGTATTAAAAACGCCACGCTAATTTTTTGTTCCCTGAAAGTTAACATTATAATGATACCAAGTTTTCACCATTCAATAATGGTATGTTATTTTCCAACGTGCGTGTGTTTCTATTTTTGAGCACGAGAAGGAACTTTATTTTTGTGTATGTGTGTGCTGTATGTTTTGGCCCTGGAACTGTGGGAGTGCATTTATCAACAACAACATAGTCCCAGCTGTCCCCGAGGACCCGAAACACTAAAAGCTCCCCTGGTTCCCATGAGCGCACACGCCCACGCAGCCTGTCACTGGATTGCGTTGGTTTCTATTGTGAAACTCAAGACAATGTTGCTCCAAATAAACCAGTAAATCACTGCTTAATCACAACGTTACTATGATGAAATTACAGTTTAATTACACACACAGGCCACATCAATGTAGTCAACATGTTGCTCGTCAAGTCTCTATGTTTCTGAGATAAATGCTTCAAAACTCAGTCTTTAATCAGAATGCATTCAAAAAGTACAGACTATAAAAGCCAGAGCATGGGATTGAATAATTATTTTATATGTAGCTAATTTTACCTTGTAGTATGTTGTCATTGTACACTCACTATCACTGCAACATAACTTAAAAGTCTATTTTTATTCAGTTCTCATGAACACAGCTGACACACTGTGAGACAGGAGACACTGTATCTAGTTCATAGGAAGGGAGGAATAAAAGGAAAACATAAATCATCTTTAGAAATCAAGATGCATGCCCTTCTAATATCTAAGATCTAAATTCTAAATTCAAAGAAAAAAAGAGAAACACTAATGCCTGAATGTTTGTGTGACCTGCGACAAGTGTTAGGAAGAGAGAAACAAACCAAATAAACAAACCAGAAATGATAGCATATGGAAAAGAGCCAATCCATGTACAGATTCCTGCATTCAAGCCAGATATTTATCAATATATACTCAAGAAGAACAGATTGACTCTCATGCTGCTAAGCTCCAATAAATAGTTACCACTGGCTTCTGTAAGCTTCATTCTCCATGAAACACAGAAGTACACTATGCAATGCACCAGATCGCTATCAGTGCTGATATTGATCAGTTATTGACGAACCCACATTTAATACAGTTTCTTTGTCAATGTCAATATAAAATTCAGAGTGTGCAGGTTGTCGAGTCAAGTTTTTAGTGCCACAGCAATACCTGGGCTTACATACCATCACAAACGATTCCATTGAGTTCCACAAAATGTAAAAAGAGTCCCATGCTTCATGAAATATAGGAGTACTACTGTGGTTAGATAAATCAGGTGGGTATCTATCAGGTGGGTATCTTCCAAAGTTGCAGTCTTTTTAGCACAGAATTCTCTGTCCTGTATTTAGCTTCTTAAGCCCACTTCATGCACAAAATCAAGAAAGTGGGAAAGAAGAGAATGAGAGAGAGAGAAAGAAAGAGCTGGTAGATTCAGTGTGCAGGTGATGTGGCCACAGCTGCAGCTGTACAACAAGCTGTCTTTGATTCACTCCAGTTCAAACACATAGCAGGAGAATCACCTCACTGATGAAAGGACGCCAATGATATCAAACTACCACATCTCAGCTCTTCCAGGCATTGGGCACTGACACACACACACACACACACACACACAAACAGAATATTATACTAAGGGCTTTCACAGGAGATGTGATGATGAGAGCATGAAGACATTTTTACAAGCATTATAAAGGCAAGGACACAGGTATGTGCAGCAGTTTGTTCCCTAAGCTGTATATGGACAAATGTTATTCACACACAAATCCAGTCATTCAGTTTCGATCAGACTGTAATGTCTTTGGTGTTTTCCCCCCTGAGGGGCCTGTACCTGGACAGATGAGAAGAAAGAAAGAAAGAAAGAAAACTGCAGCAAACTGTTTCTCCTGTAAAACAAGTCAAAATCAGTTAAACCTACCTGTCCTCAGTCCTTGTACAAGTTTAAGGTTGCTTCCAGAAAAGCAAAATTGATGGAAGGAGGACAGGAACAAGCCTCCATCCAGCTGGCAAAGGAATTTTGAGAAAACTCCCAAAATGTCACACAATCACTACCAACAGCTGGGCTTAAGTGAATAAACAGGCTTCCTGAATATAAAAAAGAAAAAACATCCACAAGGAAAATGCGGAAAGAGTCAAGCTGTTATTGTCTTTTATGGTCAGTAAATGTTGCTCATATTTCATCCTTTCATCCAAAAAGAAACAGAAATAAAAGACATCCAGTTTAACTTTCAATGCTATGGTACATATATTAATATCCATACAGCCAGAACAGCAACAAGTGTGATGCTTCTGGGAGGTTTTTAAAAACTCTGACAGACAACTTAAGACATTTCTGGACTCCTGTACAATAGAACTGAACCACACGACCAATCATGCCAAACCCATGTAATTTTTTAATTGAATCCACTTAAAATCGGAAAAATGTTTGTGATGATGATTGGTAAGAATTTATCTAAATTGTAGCCTTGTTTTGACTCAGTAGAGACAGAGAAATATCTCTGATGTCTCTCCAAGATATCAGAAGAAGAGAAAAAGAGAGAAAAAAGACCCTTGTTGGAGTGTTTCTTGGGTCTCAGCTCTCAGCAAGACCCGACTCTAACAACTAGTTGAAGTTACTCTCATCTGTCTGGTGTCTGTGCATGTCTGTCTCACAGTAGGTCTCCAGCACTGTCTGTAACCATGGAAACCACAAGGATTTAGCGCCAATCACAGGATGTAATGGCATATTTTACAGATGCCACACACACACACACACGGAAAACCATCTTCCCATGATCAAAGTAAGGGAAAAGTCACACAGTTGGCTTCCTCAAGAGTCCGCTGGGACTTTTCCCCTGTGTTTTGTTGAAGTGAAAAGAACACTCCTTGACAGGTGAGCTGAGCACACATACTTCTGGGGGAGCCCTGCTTCACATTCATACAGCTATTGAGGCCTCTACTGTTTGCTAAGAGGCAACCCCACTAGAGTGATTAAAGTTCAACGTGTTGCTCAAGGGCAACTTGACCTGTTTACTTTCTGCCTGTTTACTTTCCTTGCCCAGACTTCCCCTGCCTTTTTCAGTCCAGCAGCACGTTGGTTATGAGACTGTTGCATCAGCTACAGCCACACTAGTGGCTCCAGGCCACAAAAACGAAACCACTAATGTCTCCTTTGTGAATTAGCAATCATACATGTACGTATGTTGCATAAGGTTGAATCTGTTATAGTCCCTCCTACTGTGCCACTGTAATCTATCTCATAAAGCAGAAATGCTGTGAAAGTAGGGTGAAAAGAAGGTCACATAGGCCTGCTGTATAACAGACATGATCAGTCACGCCCAAAAAGCTACAAGCCGATGTGGAAATAGACAGATAATTTATAATATAAAGGGTTAATTTTAAGATAAAGGGTAAGACAGAAATAAAGAAGCTCTATATTTAACTATACCATTTTTTTTCAGAGTCAAAACTCTAAGTGTGAAGTTCAGGCTCTGTAGATAGTCCCTCATCATTTCCCACAATGCAATTTGTCAAATTTCATAGATGTGAAATTACAATGATTAACAAGTGTCTGTAATCTCACTTCACTGCTCACTATAGAGAAAGGAATTGAATGTCTTTTCTATAGGGAGTAGTGAATGAGTGAAAGAAAGTAAAAACCAAGTATTGATTTCTGACCTACAAGGGCAGAACAACAGCTCTACAAATGAGGAACTACAACCTGAGGCACTGTTCTCCTTCGAAAGAGCTGCAGACACAGAAAAGCATGCATGTCATGAAAATACTTCTTAAGT
The DNA here is from genome assembly GCF_014851395.1 of Micropterus salmoides. NCBI lineage: Eukaryota > Metazoa > Chordata > Actinopteri > Centrarchiformes > Centrarchidae > Micropterus > Micropterus salmoides. The sequence continues at coordinate 11,477,826 of NW_024041039.1, forward strand.
ATCATAAAATTTACCAAATGAGCAGCTATAAGAGAAAAATACAGTGCAGGTTCATGGAGGGTTTTGTGTGAAATGATCTCTGGTTTATGGCAAATTCAGTTGCACTGAACTCCACTGTGCTGTAGAGCAGTTACACACACACACACATACACACACACACACACACACACACACACACACACACACAGAAATACACATAGCCACTAGTGGTCAGACTGGCAGGCAGTGGGGAAGCTTGTGTGTGCTGGGATCTGACCAGTTTACCGTGTACTGGCTGCCAACAATCCACCGCACACACACACAAAAACACACCACTGCATTGTCCAACCACAGCTTCTGAGCGTGCGCGTGTGTGTATACATGTATGTCTACGTGTGCCTTTGCATACATCCACACGTGTGTGAGCACAAGAGTATCCATGTGAGTTTGACCTTGTTTTTGTGTGTGCACAGAAGGCCTGCATATCCATATATACAGTGTGTGTGTGTGTCTGCGTGAGCGATTGTGTTACAGTGTCCTCTAATTGTGTATGCATGGTTTTGGGGAGTTAAAGACACAGTATAAACAACGTAGGGACTCCCTTGGCTTGTGTTTACTGACCGAGATAAAGGCTGTCATTCCTCTCTCAACACCAACCTACTTCCTCCTCCCATCCCAACCAGAAAGAGGGAGAGATGCACTTAAACCTTGGCAATGTCAGAATGATCTTATCTCGCCAATAAAGCCTCTTGAATGGATTTAGATTAAACTGAAAGAGGGAAAAAACAAGAGAGGGCACACTGGTGCAAAGGGGTATTTTTTCCCCCCTTGGGAGAAGCTGCTTCCCTCCACCTCCTCCTCCTCCTCCACTTCTTCTCTTCCCACCTCACATGTTAATGTACTTACAGCTATGCAAAACCTCCCCTCTGCCCTGAGATTCTGGCTGGCATAACAAACAAGAGCAAAGCCTGAAATAGTCTCTACCACTATTTCCCATACTGCACTGGAGGTATTTCCGTGGTGTAGCAAATTCCTAGTGTTGGATCAAATAATCTACCCACTGCTCTTTCTATCTACTTCCCGCACTCTGTGAGTCTTTCTGGCTTACTGTCATTCTCTTTCTGCCGCCTTCTCTTCATGTCTCCTCACCCCTTTCTTTTGCTCTATCTCGCCATTTCTCCTTCTTTTCTCTCCATCTGTGGTAGGCAGTGAGACGCATGGTCTACCCACACTGACCAATAAAAAGCACCCCTTTGCCTCTGTCATTTGGTCGGCCTGTCTGTTATACAGCTCAGGATGTTTCAGGCCAGGACATCCCACTGCCTCGGCGGTCAGAGACACAGATTGTCTACTTCTGATGTCACAAGTTCGGATTGTTCTTGTGCACGTCGTCCTCCCCTTTGCTCACTATCTTGCTAATCTAAAAATCCTGCTTCTGTTTCACCTTGAGGAACTGCAGCCACAGTCTGACTCTACAAATTCAGAAATGCATTTAAATGCATCTTAATGCAGCACAAGCTTCATCTGCATCCACTGTGACAGAGATCACAACAGAGGAGAGAAGTAATGAATAGAGCAGGGTGAGTAAAAGGGGCATAAAAAGCAGCAGTAAAATATTTTTAGCTTCAGACCCATTCATGTCTCGAACCAGGGCCAGAAAGAACCACACTGCCATGACTATGAATGGTCCTGTTAGTTAGTTAGTAAGTACTTTCTCTCTCTTTCTCATTCTTTCTTCCCTTGCTGTCTTTCTTCCTCTCTTGGCAAGTGCCCTGCCACTGGAGGAATGCCTGGTTCAGATTCACGTGTGTGTGTGTGTGTGTGTGTGTGTGTGTGTGTGTGTGTGAGTAGAGTCCGGACAAAGAGAGCCAGTGTGGACAACAGAACACAATCAACCACTCAATGGATAGCTATTAACTCATCGCATACAAACACACACACACACACACACACGCACACACACACGCACACACACAAATTCCAGAGTCCACGGACGAGAAGCAACGACATTCAGTCCCAACCAACCAATCAGCGCGCTTTTACCACAGCCACAATGGAGCCAGTCAATGAGCAGCAGAGGATGATGGGAGATCTGTGAATCAAAGTGTCCGGCTCCTCATCCCTGTCTGACTAATCTTCACCCTCTCTCCCCCCTCCTCCTTTCATTCTCTCCTTCCTTCTTTTTCCACAGGGTGGATCTCTCTGTGGTCAAAGGTGGTTAGAAGATGCCATCCAGCACAGTCCACCTCCCACACACACGTATGAATCAGCCCATTGTGGCCTGGGTTCGATTCCTAACACTGGTGCTTTCAATTTTGGGACTCCTCTGTGTATGGCCTTTATTTTGACAACCACATGCAACTACTAAGTGGGTTGTTTTTTAATTTTTTGAACACATTTTAGAATGGGCACAAGCCAAAAAGGAAAGCGGTGACTCAGAGGTGATTCACAGACTACTAAGACTAGTAGACACTATTTCAGTGTTCATCACTCAATGTTATCTCTCCAATTCACATCTCAAGAGGTTATTTATCCCATAATAAATGATAAGTTAAACATGCTCTTCATCCGTTGCAGTGTCACATCTTAAAGACGTTGTATGTGGCAAGAAACACAAGCTGAAACAGAAAACATGGGCAAAATGTCAGTTGAAAACATGAATTTAAGTGGTTATAAAGTCCACAGATTAATTTCTGCTCAACTAGAGACTCATCTGATTTCATCCTCCCAAACATCTTACAAGCAGACGCCAATTCCTTAAAGTCCTAGAGGAACAAAAAAAATCTATTTTTCTCATCTCCGTTTAAAAATCTTGTTTTTTCATGTCATAACAAATATTTTTAACAGTGTGAATTTGTTTTTATATTATTTCAGAAGGTGTAAACAATAAGTACATTTGGCATTTGTCCTCCTTTCTATCTTCATTGTTATTTGTTTGTCAGGCATTTGATTTTAACTTGTGCAAACTCAAATTCAAAATGCCTGATCCTCTTACTGCTCGTGTTTCTAGCCCAGACTGACTTGCTCTGTTTTCCCAGATTCCAGCAATGACTTTCATGAGTACAATGTTATCAGAACTGATAGATTCATCGTCCACAATTATGGACATACTGCAAGACACAAGTTGCAATAAAGTGGAATTACTCTTTAAATATGTGTAAACTTTGGGTGTGTACCTCAGATGCACATGATTTTGTCTTTTGAATTTAGTTACTTTTTACACGGTTCTTAAATTTCAGGAAATGTTATATCAATATCAAGGAAAAGCTATGATAATGACAGCGGCTTTGCCCACATCACCAACAACTACATCAAGCCAGCTTTAGGCTACCACCAAAACTGACAAGTAGTCAATCTAATCCAACCTTTCCCCTGTAATGGTAGCCCACTTTTATGGTTTGCCACAAACCACTACATTCAAAAACAACAGATGAACTGCTTGTAAGCTACCTTTTGACTATCTCCTATCTACCTATCTTAGAATTTGCCTTTCTTCATTTCTCTGTGTCACTCTCTCTTTCTTAATGCAAAGAAACACAAGAGATGTCAGGCACAGTTCAAGGTGGCTCGTTTGGATGATGCTGTATTAAATTTCACACCTTTCACTATTTGAATAGGAATTTGTGTTATGAAGGTTAGTGAACTGTATCACAAAAATCAGTGATAACCAAGCAGAGTGTATAACCTCAGCTTATTGAGATGTAGCTCCACAACCCCCCACCCATCCACTTCTCACTATCACACTCACACTTTCCCTGTCACGTCTTCATTTTTAGCAGCCGGCAGTGTAACATGGAATATGAGACGACCACCCACACACACTCACACACATATGCTGCTGGGAAATGTGAATGACTGTGTCACTAAAAGTGTCATGAAGACGCTAAATACAATAGTGCCTTGTTCTGCAGTGAAGAGAGCATTTGTGTGTATGTGAGTGCACGCCAGTATGCATGCATGGATGTGTGTGTGTGTGTGTGTGTGTGTACGTGTGCGTGCTTGTGTGTTGTACAACTAAGGACAGGCAAGCACATGTGGGTGCAGAGACATTCAAATCACAAGAAAGTATAAATGTAAGAAGTCCTATGGCAGTCTGTGCACTGGTATGCAGTTTAATGCTGGCTTGATTACAGACGCACCACACCCATACAACACACATACATCCAGCCAGACACACACACACACACAGTGAGGGTGTGGGTAACTCATAATTACACCTGAAAGTAATCCAAAAATTAAACTTTTGTATTCTACAGGATTCTGTCTTATCTTCATGTGCATCTGACTCTGTTTATCCTTTTATTACCCCATCCATCCATCCATCCATCTTCATGCGCTTTTCCGGGGTCAGGTCACGGGGCCTTTTATTACCCCCTTACATAAAAAAGAACACACATGCAGACACACTTATTCACTCACAGCGACTATCAGACAGTCAAACACAGTAGCAGGGAGTTGTCCTGACTTAACAAAAAAGCTGTGTCTGTGTATTTTAGTTTAAACTGTTTCCACTTTTGTTACTTTGTTATTACATAACTATTTGTATTTCTTCTTGCGCTTCTATTTCCTTGGTTAGAAAACAGTGAAAAGATAGAGGCCAATATAAATAAATAAAATAAATAAATGGATCTAATTAAATAAATTTTTAAAAATGTCCAACAGCACTCATAGATTTTCTCCCAACTCACTGTTGATGTTTTGAAACTAAACTGTGAACTGCATTAAGTTTCAAAAAAATATTTTAAAGGGCTATTTCAAAGATTTAGCATTACACTTCCACAAAGCTGGGGAAATTAGCTTTTATCTAACTCTGACACAATATATCAAATTGTAACATTGATGTTTAAATTTGTGCACGGTCCCTTACAGGTAAACTAAATAAAAATATCGGCACGGTGGTGTGGTTAGCACTGTTGCCTCACAACAAGAAGGTCATGGGTTCAAACCCTAGTTGCCCTGGCCTTTCTGTGTGGAGTTTGCATGCTGGGTGCTCCAGCTTTCTCCCACCATCCAAAGACAAGCTAGGTTAATTGGTGTCTCTAAAATTGAGTGGTTGTTTGTCAATCTGTGGCCCTGCGATGGACTGGTGTACTTTCGCCTGATGTCAACTGGGATTGGCTCGCAGGATAAGCGGTTGACAATGGATGGATGGATGGATCTTGTTGACCCTTTTGTGGGTCAAATGCCAAAAACACTGGATCCTACATATTGTATTTAACCACAAACTTATTTATGTAGCAATTTTCAAAACAGAAATCACAAAGTTGCACAAGTTTGCACAAGTTTGAAACAGAGGCTTTCTGTTACAAATGTAGTCTCCAAGCCCACATTCAGTTAACTCCTGATGACATCGTCAAGGTTATTTTCTCAGACTTTAAAAAGCTCCCTCCAGAGCTACACAAGACAGTAGTAGTCCCACACAAGTAGGGGGGTAGTGGTACTTAATGACGAGTAAACTTAACTTCATGTGTAAAAGTGGCCCTTTAATATACTCAATAACAACAACCTTGAATGAAAAAGGCTCCAACCTGTTCCAATGTACTCCAGGAGAGTAGTTAAGTCAAGTCAAGCCAAAAACCTTTAACAGGAGAAAAAAGGGAATGAAACGTCAGGAAGTGCAAAAGAGGGAAAAGAGGGAACTCTATTCCAGGCCACACAGACAAATATAAGTTCTATATACTATTACTGCAAGTAGTAGTACTGATTAGGGCAGATATTTTCACAGTGAATTAATCTGCCATTTATTTTCTTTATTAACCAATTCATTGTTTGGTCTGGAAAGCACCATAAAGAAATAAAACTTGTGGATCACAATATCCTGGACCACAAGATTCAGTTCAAATGGCTTATTTTGCCCGACCCACAGTCCAAAACTGAAAGATATTAAATTTATTATAATGCAAGACCAAGAAAGGCAGCACAATTTCCCATTAGGGAGCCTGAGTCAGATTTTTGGAATTTTTTGCTTGAAAAAAATAGGTGCAGTTTAGCAGAGTAGCAGATCGGGCATCCATCAGATGATTGATCCCGGTTTAAAAAACATTGTCACTGGAATGAAACAGGGCGTTGTGGGTCTACTTTCTGTGACTCAGCTCACTGAAACATCATACATCTGTCTGAACTAAACCACCAACTACAGTCATTACTCCATTAAATCAAGACACTCCCAAAGTATTCAAGTGGGATATTGTTGCTAGGCACTTACTGTCCTTCTACACCTATGTGTGAAATGAATAAATCCCAGATTAATATCACACATGCATGCACACCATTACACAAATATACACACACCTGCAAAGTTATACACACAAAGCTTGGGAACAACAAGCACCTGTGAAAAGACACACATCTGTGAGGGACTGAGAGAAACCATGGCTCACATAAGTACATTTCCACAACAGACACAGAATCTGTCGCTCATCCGCCCACCAATCCACCCACAAACCATCCATTCAAGCTGGGAGGCAACAGACCAAGTAACGGATCAGGCAACTTATCTGGAAGTTAAAACACATAACACAACCTCCTACGCAATGTGTAGATGAAAGGAAGGACAGAGGAGAAATTTAGTAATGGTGTAAAAAGGGGAAGGCAAGGGCTGCATTTATTCAAACGTTCTGTCATTTAAATGGATTAAATTGATCAGTGGCTCTTTAAAAATGTATAATGGTAGTCATTTTGGTATGAAGAAGGGCAACTCTGGCTCAAATAAGATGAGAAGCACTGAAATCCTTTCATTAAAGAGGAAAAACACAGCTACCACTGACCACTAGAAGAAGAAGGTTTCTCTCTGTCTCTCTCTCTCTCTCTCTCATGTGTGAATTTACAAATTATTCTCTTGAGGGTTGAGACTCTTGAATAAGTTTACACAAGGAGTAGATGTTTGGCCCCAAGCTAAATGTTTCACAAAAGTAAAGCATTCTTCTGCATCTGTCCATCCATGAGTAAAGGCGAAAATAAATAATGCATAAATAATCACATTACACACTTCCAAATGAGCTTTTCTCTTAACAAAACATACTGAGAATAAGAAGGTGCAATACACACACAAAAATGCAACCACATGAGCTGCTAATAACCTAGAGCATGAGTTGATGCTTTCAAATTGTTTTGTCTGACCCACAGTCCAAAACCCAAAGACATAGGATTTACTGCAGCAAAACCTGAAACCTTTTTTACTTGAAAATTGGCTTGAATCCTTATTAAGATCAGGTATCAGCCAGACATGACTGGCTTTGTCACTGTCCTTTTATCAGTGATTCACCCTTTATTTAGTTGTACAGGGTCACAGACTGAATATTGAGCACCAAGGCAATCCGTTGTGCATAATATTGCCTTATTTATCAATTTTTGCCAGCAGTTCTCATTCAGTTCTGTTCTCTTTCAAAATGCATTCTCAACCCCATTGTTTTCTGTTCTGTTCATTTGTTGTGGAGAGCTAATGTCACTACAAGAGTGACTCATAGCTTCAACGAATCAGTTCCATGCAGTGAGGTTGAGTGAATATTGTGAATTAATGTCTTTTTTGAGAATTCACTTTTTGCAAAATGTTTTAGGATATTGTGAAGGATAATTTTTAATATTTTATAGGCCAAAAAATTAATCAATCTATTCATCTTTAGCTGCAGTATCCAGGGTTTAGGTATCAGAATTGGCAAAGAAAGGGGCCAGATTGGTGCATTCCTGCAATTCACAAATATACAAAACTGTGAAAAGCAGCAAAAATAACTTGTATTTATTGCCTAATAAATTTCTTAAACCAGTCACTGATTATCATAATTGTTGATTAATTTTCTGTCCACCAACTAATCTATTAATCGCCTGATTTCCATTTCCGTTCAAGGTCTGCCATTGATTTATTTATGATTATACACGTAGTGATGTCCCTAGATGTGTGTGTGTGTGTGTGTGTGTGTGTGTGTGTGTGTGTGTGTGTGATTGTGTGTGATTGTGTGTGTGAATGTGTTCAGAAGTTCTGTGGTTGGTGACGGGATGTTTATGCTCTCTCTCTCTCTCTTTCACACACTCACACACACACACACTTCCACATTCCCCACTGTTCATGCAGAGCGGCCTTTGTGGCAGTCAGTGTGTCCAGTCAGGCTCGAGTTACAGCAGACAAGATCCTCTCCTTCTTTCTCTTACACACACACACACACACACACACATTTTCAAGCATCCATCATCTTACTGAGAAGGCCAGGGAGCAACTAGAGAGCACAGGTTTGTTGCTCTCTAACGTATGGCTCATTCCTGTCACTCTCCGCTGTCTATAAGAGTAGAAAAAGAATAGCCATACAACAGAGATTTTATATATATATATATATATATATATATATATCTCAGTGTCAGCGGCTTAACTTAAGAGCACAACGTCGCATAAAGTGGATTTCAGAGCAGCCTTTCCACTGTAGCCCTGTGGTCATTATGGGTCATTATTAAAAGAAAAGAAGGAAAAGATGTTAAGCTGACTGACTGGAGATGTCACTCAAAGTGTGTGTATGTGTGTGTGTTTGTCACATCTATTCTAGGAGAATTCCAGGGGGGAGACCCTGTGACTGACCCCCACCCCACAGGATCTGACAGGATATCACCACCCAGGCACACTCACACACATACTCATGCACATACACACAGAAACAAACAAATGATGGGAGTGTCGAAGGACATACACACACTTGCATGCACAAAAGACACACAGCATTGATAAACTGTTTACACCACGTGTGTGTATGTAGGCTAGACACAACTTAGTTGTTGTTGTTTTTATCATCTATTTTATTATGTTTTTAAAATGCCATTAAATGGATATATTTGCCTTGTGTAAAGCATTTTAAATTGCCTCTGTGTATAAAACTTGCCTTATTCAGTAGAACATCTGCTACAGTGATTAAACTGTGCTTTACAGTCAACTACCAGGCTAATTAAAAGGACACAAAAGGTCCCCACAAAAATTAATAAATAATTATAAAAGTCTCTAACATCCATTTTTTTTAAAATGGGGGATATGTTGTTGGTGAGGATTAGAGTTAGGGAAATCGTGCTTTCTGAGCTCAGTATCCAAACACAACTCATGTCTTGAACTTCTGCCACAAAGGCCTACTCTGTATCTTGATTTGAATGTAAAAACTTAAAAAAGGGCACTTAAATAAAGACGATAAGATGAGGCTAATAAAATGAAGTCGGTTACCTGAAAATCCTCTAAGACCAGCTCACTCACATGAGATGTTTTGGGTTTCCCCCTTCAATGATCCGCTACAATTTGCGCGTCCAATCTCCAAACTTCCTGTGACACAACAGGAGGATCCCCCCCTATGTGGAAGAGGACGCGAGCGCACATGCACGCACACATACGCGCGCGCAAAACAGAGATACTTCAATAAACACGCCCTAGTTATCAAAAAACCCTGCAGCTGACGATACAGGCGATATCCCCGCAGCGCACGAGACAGTGGAGGAGACGGTAAACATACGGTAAAGTTTCCAAACAGAGAGGAAAAAACAATCCTATTGACACCATCTCTTACCTTTTTCTCCCCCCCGTCACTCCTCCTTCAGCCGTTTCCGAACTCTGTCACGACGAGGCTCGCCGCAGACTGCGAAAGCAAACAACCGCTTTTCGGTAACCTGGCAAGAGCAGAGAGAGTAGGAGACGTTTGCTCCAACCTGCAGCGGCTCCGTGTGTCCATAAACGTGTATGTGTGTGTGTGTGTGTGTCTCTGTGTGTGACAGCTCGTGGAGAGAATGAGCAGAGAGAGGAGAACCGGGGAACTTAGGGGGAGTTCCCGTTAACAGACAGGCGGGGCGGGGGCTCGAGTAGAGTGACAGGCTGCCAAGTGTTTAGATTCACAGCTCATTTCTGTGTATAAATGGTATATATTCGTAACAAATAGATCTATATTTACCCAATTATTGTATCTGTACTTAAGTTGGGCGATAAAACAGATTTCTCAATAGAAATTTCCTCGACAGAAATATAACAAATGTTCAATAAATGTTCGAAGTAATTCATTTGAAATCACGAACAAATCAGCACTTCATTTTTCTATTAAGATATTTATTTTGTGGATTTTTGTGAACTCATATGCTGCATATTTGTTGAAAAAAGATTGTATCATTATATTTGTTTTGAATGTTTTACCTCAGATTTGTGAAATGATCCACTGTTTGGCAAGTGTATGTTCTGACCATAAACATTAGTTTAAAACCACAATTAACCATCTGGTTTCTTCAACTTTCACTCAGGAGTAAAAATCAGCCTTTAAAAAAGAAATAATGATTTGACATTTATCGTGATACTTATCGATATTGACTGATATGACATTTTTTATGGTAACATTTTTGGCCTCATCGTCCAGCCCTATTTGTACATATATATTGCTATGTTGTTGCATATAATTTTGGAGTACATGTACTTTACATAGTATTTCCAATTGTCCAACTTTATACTGGCCGCTATAGGGTAAATATCCTTTTTCTGCCATATTGTTCTAATAGATAGCCTATGTCACAGAAGATATTAGCCTATATACAAAACACACAAGCTCTTAAAATATGATTTTGCTATAAGTTAAAGTTGCAAATAATGATCATTCTCATTACTGATCAATCTGCTGATGAATTCCTCAATCAACTGATCATTTTGGTCTATAAAATGGTAAAAAATTTCACATTGCAATTTCCCTAAGCCCAAGGTAATATCTTCAAATTGCTTGTTTTGTTCAGTCAACTGTCCAAAAATATGCTTAATTTACTCTAATAGAACACTAAGGAAAGCAGCATATAGTCACATTTGAGATGCTGTTTTTTTTATTTTTGCTTAAAAAGCTTACTAAAACATTTCAGTATTGTTTCAGAGTATTTTTACGAAGTTCACTAATCTGTTAATCAATTAATCATTTCAGCTTCACAATGTTTAAATTACACAATAGAATGACTTTATAACATACAGAAAAACAACAGTAAAACATCTTCTCATTTTGGTCCATTGCATGAATAATTTGGGAAAACCGTACTTTACCCTACACTACAAGTAGTCATCACTAAAGATTTATGCACTGGGTCTCTTTAAATAATAATCAATGAATTATGGATTAGAAAAGTCAAATACAAAGTTCACATCAGGCAGCAAGTATAGTTTAGCCACACTTGTTATTTGATGAAGTGCAAGACTTCTGTGCTCAAAAAATGTGTTTCTATGGAGACCAGGTGTCGACTACTGCACAGACTGCAGATCATGATACATTTTGAGTTTATAAATGTAGACAAGAAATAAAATTTTAGTTAGACAGATGGCTGACAGTAACACCCACACAATGACTTTAGGTGGAAAACGCCTCCTATACCTCTGGGGGGGTATTCCTCTGTGTTGTGTTAATACAAAAATTAATGGCAATCTGCTCTCTGGAGACTTTTATCCCCTCCCGTGTTACACATGCATGACCTCTGTTATAAGATCAACATGGTCAACATGGTTTGATGGGACTCCTGTGTCCTCCATCAATGTTATGAGAGGTGCTGAGGACACTGGCGCCGCTTGATCGTGGACTTGAAACCGCATTTTTACCAGATGACCCAAGGGGGGCCAGCTAAAATGGGAAATGGTCTGTGGTTGCGTCGTCGGTGGTGTGAAGTTACCATGCCGATGAGTGAAAGTAAGACCTGCTGATGGACGATGTGTGTTGGATTTGATTTAAAGCACCCCAGCTCTTTGCACACACACTTCTAGATACACGCTCACACCTAAGATCCCCCTCCAAATTCTGGTGGAATGTGTCTCCTATAACAACATCATCTGTCACAAGGCCTGCATCACATGACAAGAAGGGCCTGTTTGTCTGTGTGTGTGTGTGAGTGTGTCTGTCTGTATATCTCTGGGAAGTTGCGTGTGTCACGCATGCTGGACAGTGCCTTGTTCTGTCACACAGCATTATAGGAAGAGGACCAGATAAAGGGACAACAAGAAGTTGCCATAACATTTTAAACCACTTACATAACGAGTCCCTGATGGCAGCAGAGAACCGAATGCAATTTTAACCTGCATCTAATTTTGTTTGCCATGCCCAGGAACACTTCCCAGATACAATACCACATGTATTGCACCCTGTGAAGAACAGCAATAAAGTAAAACCCTAAAGCTTCAGTTTACCAAAATTACCAAAAAAAAAAAGTCTCATTTAGTACCACTTGTAGTACATAAATTTGGTTTTAATTGCAAAGCTTTTAGATGTACAGCCTTAGAGATGTGAGGCCCTATGCCAGTACAATTGAATATTGTTTGTAGTGCTCACAGCATTGAAAAAAGAAATATTAAAAATTCAAAAGAGGCTGGGCCAACCTGAAATGGGGAGAGCTGCAACACTGAGTGAAAAAATAGACTGCGGAGAGGGCTGGAGGGATAAAAAGAAAAGGCAATGAGGGTGCTGACACATCCTGACAAAATGGAACAAGGAGTGTCACTCAGCACCTCACACACCAACACGAATACAGTACACACACTCGCATACGTGCAGTACATGAAAGCTTGAGGACTGGGCACCTGGATCTGAGCTTATGCTGAAAGTAACAGATGCCAGAAATACAGCATCACATATAGAGCCAAGGACAAAGAGGTCATACAATCACACACTTTCACACATGCACCACAGTTCAACCATCCGTGTCTGAATCTTGCAGGCAGAGGTGCGCTTATTAGAGAGACACACTTAATAAAACCCTTGACTGCACATTCGCTTTTACAAGGTGAGCCCACTTGCCTGCATATGTGTGTGCGGTCATTATCAGCAGGTTTATCGAACTGTGTATTTGTTTGGATTTTGTTAGTAAACCAGACTAATAATCTCTGTTCCTGTCTTTAAGCCAGGCTCTTCAGCTAGTGGGCAGACATGCTACACCTTCTCTCAACATCTCACGATCCTCCACTGCAGCGCTTGTGTCCAAATGTTCTCATCCATGCTCCTTTGAGGCACTCAGGCTACAAATTAGCCTGAAGAAATCCCACAAGCCACAACCACGGACTTATGTGCTGTTAAAATGGCAGTCATTCACATATTTATTGTGTGGATGCATTCTGACCCCCACCATATGTCTGAGTATCTCCCTATTTATCTATATCTATGTTGCTGCCTACTGCATCAATCATACCCTCTCACCACAGCAACAGCTGCCTCTTGTCAATGTCGCTCTGCAGCAGCTGGGGAGGAGGGGTGGAGTGCGAAACCGCGTTTAACAGCCTTGGTTCTGGCTGAAGGGAATGTGGGGAGGGGGTGGGGGTTTGCTTAGCAGAACATCAGGATCCCATTTAGACCGTAGGGCGGCTCATGGGAGCGGGCCAGGGCGTCGGCTGAGTATGCCAAAGAGGAAGTGGGAGGTCATGTGTGTGTACATGTTCAACTGCATGTTTTTTTTAATGCATGTTTAATTATAGCTGCTATGTTAATCCCTTCAGCCTTATGAGCTCTGCTGTATTATCTTTAATGGGGTTGTTTGCATTTACCACTGTTGACATTAAAGAAACGTAATGAGACTGTGTGTGTGTGTGTGTGTGTGTGTGTGTGTGTGTGTGTGTGTGTGTGTGTGTGTGTGTGTGGTGAAAAGGCTGTATCTCTCCTCTGCATAACAGTACAGCACTGTCCTCATGCCCCTCCAGGTTAAAGGCCAGGGCTGAGGCATGTCGCTGGCCACATCAGTCCCAGTGACCTTTGACCTCTCTCTGCCAGGCCGACCGCCAGCCTGATGCTTTTTCCAAACTGTGGGATGCACAAACTGAAGAAACTACTGTGATATCTGCTGCTGGCTACAGTGAATGGTCTAGACCATCCATCTTCTAAAGTCCAGGATCCCCAGGAGACCAATGGAAAACTTGAGTCTGACAGTAACTAGATATGAGCTGGAGTTGGTCGTGGAAAGCTTTTGTTAGGAATGGAAGGGAGGAGTTTGACGAAAAATGTGGAATCTGGTGATGGAGAGCATGTGAATCTTTTTCCCACCTTTACAACAGAATCAATTAATCTCCTGCTCTTGCTAACAGTTAAGCAAATATTTTAATTCATTCCTGAAGATGCTGTTAGTCAGAGCCTGTCTTTGCTTCTGGCTTCTTACTGTGAATGAGATTCGGAAAATCTCTCCAACATATTGTTATTAGCAGGCCTGTGCACCATGACTCAGAAAAGACTGGGCTGAATAGACTCCTAACATCTTTATTTCTTTATTAATTTTCTAGAAATTGTGTGCAAAGAGTATGACAATAGTAAAAACAGAACTAAAATCTGCAGACTAAGAGTTAGAGCCATGCTAGCATCTTTATGAGGCTGCTTCGTGATGTTGAGCAGGTATAACGCTTACAGTGTTTACCATCTTAGTTTAGCATGTTAGCATGCTAACATTTGCAGCTGAGGTTGATTGGAATGCCATAGGTTTTGCAGGTATTCATTCATATGTTTGACCTTTTGAAGTCATAATGGTACTAGATTAAAAAAATTAAGGGTTCGCCTAGGTCCAGGGGATTACCAAAGTCAGCAACAATTTGGGGCCAGTTAAATTCAAAAGTTAATTGCTTTTACACATGTAGAAGAACAATCAGTATGTCAAGTTCCTCTTTTGTCTTTTTGGTTGCATGCCACTAAGTGCACATATACTCAATGAGCCATCGGACAAATTAAGATAGTGTAAACAATGTATTTACAAGTGTTTATACCACCAACATAATGCTATTGCTGTAATGGAAACTTAGAATACAGATGCTAATGCCAAATGTTTCATTAGAGCAGGAAAAGAAAAACTGCAAGATTCCACCCACTAACACTGTATTTCTTCAGGAGCAGATCAAATAGCCTTCAGCCACCCAAGAAACATTGTGTACTTGAACACCATGCACCACCAACAACATGCCACCCAGCACAAAACTGATCCTGCTTCTGTTCTTGATCTTTCAGATGTGACACCTTGCTTTGCAGAGGGCAGACTAACAACAGGTTGTTGTTTGTCATTTCAGAAATAGAGTCTGTGTTTTAGCCGGAGCATACCAACTGGCCTGCTGTCCATGACATTCCTGAATACCACAATACATTATTGTCACTGTGTGTCTGCATGTGTGTGTTTAGTGTGTGACAACATACACAAGCACACAGTGTGTTGAATCCATATCCCATATGTGAGGTATGTTTAAAATAATCCATTCAAATATAAATAGATAAATAATAAATTTTTATCACACTTGCAATGGCAAAGAAAGCCTGTAATGTTTCCTGTGTTACACAGATCCTGCCCTCTGTCATGACACTAAAGACATTCCTGTTTTCTGACGCAAAAGAAATTTGCATTTGTGTGGTATATATAAGGTTTGGGTCTATTCAGACCAGTGGTGGAACTATAAAGTAGCAGAAAATTGGAAGCACAGGTGTGAGTTTGTTATATTCAGGTGTCCCAGTAAGCCAAGACAGTGGGACAGTGAGCCAGCAGGACCCTAAAACCGAAGCAGCTGAATTGAATTCAGCCATCATTAATTTTATTATTTACCTGTGCTTTTCCTACTGTGACATGTCAAAATGTCACCAAAGACTAACATAGCTCCACCCAAATTCAATGTGAATGCAAGTGTTTGTTTATAGCATTTTACCTAGACCCAGCTGGGATATATATGGTGGAAGCGCACTCAAGGGAAATCTAATTGTTGCGTTGCACACAAACAGGCCTAAATCCTACATATGTACAGGCATGCACTCATCCCTCATCGGCCACATCCAGATAATGTAAATGTATTTAGTCTCTGTTGAAATATGTTTAAACTATTGAGTGAAGACAAAAATATCCTGTTGAAGTTAATGAAACAAGCTAAGTGACAAAATACTGCATGAACATTTTCTTTTCGGCTTGTTTTCTCTAATTTCTAATTTCCGCTTGCAGCAGGTTGTTGCTAAACATATTTTGCATGTTTTCAGTCAAATCAGATCAGTCTCAACTGATTGAATCCTGTTACATTTTAAGTGCAGGGCCTTGAAAATAGTTCAAGCTGCTGTTTAATGGTAACATACCTTACTATACACAATATTTAATGCTCAAACACATAAAAAGGCAGTGTCAAGAGACTGACTCAACCGCAAGACAGGACTGCATGAAATGGAAAACCTCCATTTCTGCTTAATGCGTTTAGTCATGTTAAATGACCATAAGTGTAATTCCAGTCAGCGACACAAGAGAGGCCCCCTCTCTGCCCTCCATACCACAGACTGGAGGGAGACGCCAGACCAGCAAACAGAAGGGAGGGGGGAGGAGGAGGGAATTTTAATGCACACTCTTTACACCACACACACACACACACACACACACCAAAACACATATATCACATTTACAATTTAAGCTTTCTGCTGACACTCTCATTCAGACAGACCTTTTGGAAAGAGAGCAACTATGGCATCTGTGTCTGAAGGGATCTTTGAGTGTGAAACACTGACCCCCTGTAGGATTCAGAGTTTCAAGATGACTGCAAAATGTTTGTAGTTTCTTGCGTCACAAGGAACAGCAGCTGTAGTCAGATTTAGGTGTATTGGTTGCTAAGTTTTGTTGCAGGAAAAGTATTAAACCCATCCATAGAAACTTTTCAAATCACTTCTGCTGCACAACCCTATGCTCAGTGCCATGTAAAATGTCATATTTTCACCATAAAATGCATAATGAAACCTACATACCATTTCTTCTTCTATTTTTTTTTACAGGTTACGCTCAAGGTATGTTTACCCAAAGTTGCATAAGGCACAGATGAAATCCTTCATATTAGGGAATAATACCATAATGCATCTACAGTTTATATGTAACATGTGGAAGGGCAAAATAGACAAAATGCGAGTGCATTAAAGCAACAGACATTTTGGGAAATGCACTTATTTGCTTTCCTGCAGAGAGTTAGATGAGAAGATTGATTACAATTATGTCTTTATGGTCAACATGAAGTTGGTCCTAGGAGAAGATCAAGATTTAGCTAAACATAAAGACTGAAATCTAGCACCTCTAAAGCTCCCTATTTTAACATGTTAAATTGTGCTTGTTCAATCCCTACAAAAATCTTAAGTGTAAAAACGATGGCGGGTTATGCCCCAGACTATTTTTTATTTCTTTATTATTTTTCCAGAACCAGTTACTCTCTGAAGTCTCTGCTGTTTACCTGGCAACTGGTCCCAGCCATGAAATTGTCCTTCACTTCAGGAAGGGATTGAGACTGATTAAACAAACGAGATATAGTGTGTTAATTATACAAACAAGGTATGACGTGTATGATGCTAATAGGTGGATTTTCTTTCCCTTGGGGCAGAGCCAGGCTAGCTGTTTCCCCCTGTCTTAATGTTAAGCTAAGCAAAGCAGCTACAACTGTAGCTTTATTTTGAAAGGACTGATATGAGAGTGGCATTGATCTTCTCATCTAACACTTGGGAAGAAAGTGAATATGTGAAATTCCCAAAATGACAAAGTCTTGATATCCATCTGGATATGTTTTTGTATGACATCACTGTAGATGTTCATCATCCCAAAATTTTAGCTGGGCAGTTAAATGTTCTATCACTTTGTCTTTTTCCAATATGGACAGACATTTACATTTACAATTCCCGTCAATTTTGTTACATGAAATATTACTAACCAGGTTTTTTGAGTAAGGACATCATTATGGTCCTCTATAGCCACCTTTCCATGTCTTCCAAGAGACCGATCTGACATGGTCTGGTGGTCTGGTTGCTGTGTTTTGGAAAACCAACCATCTGCAGGGGTCAGATCCTCATCAGCTCTGAGGTTTGTTTACATTCTCACACAGGGCCACCAGGGACAGACAGTGCCCATTTAAAAGTTAAACCGTGGGAAGAAACATGGCGATAAATAGTACAGAGAGAAAGTGACACTGAGACTCTTTGCCCTGTCTACACTGTCGGCTACTGTGCACTATTTTCTGTGACTGTGACCTGGATTTAGACCAATCTTGAAATCAGTGGTCTAAGATGCATATTGCATAATTACATCGTCCTCTGAATTTGGTACCTTTGATGCATGACTCCCTTTCTCTCTCATTTCCTGTCTGATTCTCATCTCTACTCTATTAAGCATTAAACATGTCATGCAAAAGCATTGCTGTAATCATTGTAAAAGGCATGCATCTAATTTTCCAGGTTTGACAAGTGTGTCGAATTTGCTCTGTCTGGTGTGTTTGTGTGTGTGTGAAACACTGGCCTAATGTAAATATTGAACACCAATCCAAACCAAAAAAGAAACAAATGATCCTTTATCTAAAAACAGATGGAAAGACATAAAAGTAAGGAGGGAGAGGGATCAATAGCCTGTGAACGGTCATGACGAGTCTGCTCTCTTTCTAACAACTTGCACCTCTAATCAATTCCAGTAAGACTTCAGTCAAGTATTGATGTCTACACATAAAAGACACCAATAGTCAGTGAGAAAAACATTTCTGACTTTCCCAGATGTACAGGGCCATTACTTCACACCAGATCATTCCCCTTCTTGTTTAAAGCATTAAAAAGAATCACAACTTATAGTGTTTAATACCATGGGGTTTTTTTCTGCATCCCTGTAATCATTGTTGTAATTGACATTTACAACATTAACAGGAATGGTTATAAATACAACCTCTGAATGGATAATTAACAAATTGTAAAAAGTAAATGCATATATCATCCATTCATAATTACTGTAATGTTTTCTAACATGCTGTGTTTAAACTTTGATTTCATTCGCATTTTTCTTACATTAACGGGAGATATGAGTTGGTAGGATCATTATATTGATAGCAGCATATTGTTATTGTTTATGATGTTTTGCATTAAAAGAAAACAGTCATATAAGAGCTGAAGAGAACAAGTATCAGCTGTGCAGAAGAGGAAGAGTTCCTTTTCCATTTTCCTGCAATATCATAACTACTCTATACATCCTGTGGTTCGAGCAATTATGCATTTAGATTTATTGCCTGTCTTTGCTATATTTCCACATCAGACTGTATCCTCTCACATAGGAAGACGTAGAGCAAGCTCCAGATGGAGCTGAAATCTTTGTTTGATTGCGTCTAAATGGTTTGGTTAGAACTAAATGTGGACTAAAATAGAAGGTAAATATGTATCTCACAGGTTACATTATTTTCCGAAAGATCCATTTGTTCCATCTGCACTTTCAAAATAAAGTTTCAAGGTTCAATTATGAAAGTAGTTCTGCTAGCCTCTTTGATATTTCTACGTACATGCCCACTGTCTGACAAAAGTGGATAGAGCAAGCTCTAATGTGCAGTCTGTAGCTCTATTGTGCCTCTACGTGGTCACATGTATGTGATACAATCTGGTACCCACAAACAGCTGTCACAGGAAACCTACATTTTCCAGATTTCCATTCGTTGTTGTCTCCCCGCCTTCAAAATAAAAGCGTTGCCAAATTTCTAAATGAAAGGTGCGATTCGCGAGGAGGGCGGCGCGGTGATTCAGTGGTTAGCACTGTCGCCTCACAGCAAGAAGGTCGTGGGTTCAAACCCCGGTCTGTGTGGAGTTTTGCTCCCTCCCACCCTCCAAAGACATGCAGGCTAGGTTAATTGGTATCTCCACGATTGTCCTTAGGTGTGGATGTGAGTGGTTGTTTATGTGTGGCCCTGCGATGGACTGGCGACCTGTCCACGGTGTACCCATAGACTGTCACCCGATGTCAGCTGGGATTGGCTCCAGACCCCCGCGGCCCTGTGCGCAGGATAAGCGGTTGACGATGGATGGATGGATGGATGGAAAGAACAGCAACCATATGTGTTGACTGCAAAGTTGTATTACTAATGCCTTCACCAATCATTTTATTCAGCTCCAGAAGACAGGTTTAGAAAAAAAGCTAATTAAAGCTTTTATTTCGAAGATTATCAACGGAAGTGTTCAGTGCGTGCAGTCTATGATCGCTCCCACTTATTTCTAATGCTAACTCTGGGTCCTTGTTGGCCCTTTAGTGAGAATTCAGAGTGCATCAGCTGCAGCCAGCAGAGTCAGCCCGGATCGTCTGTCAGCTCGTTCATAAGTCACTGAGGATACTGAAGCTGTTAGTTCCAAGATGAGGCTGCTGCCAGTTGTTGTTACAGTGTCATTGACGGTGGCGGTCGCTTATTATGTTTACATCCCGCTGCCTGATGCCATCCAGGAGCCGTGGAAGTTGATGATTCTGGATTCTGGATTCCAGACAATGATGCACCTGGTAAGAGGGGAGATATTTTCATTGGGAATGAATCCTGGTACACGTGCTGTAAGTGGACTGCCTCAAAAGCATAATGCATACAAGCAATGAAACTTCAGTTATTAATGTGCACAACATCTGTATCTTGATCTAGGCAAATCTTGATCTTCTTTATCTTATGTGTGCATTTTAGCTACATAAAGTCAAACGTTATTTATAACAGTTGCTGTGAATAAAAAAGGTTAGTTGGATGTACTGCATGTTTGGAAAACTAACAGCCGAAATGCCCAACTTTAGTCTCTATAATCTTACACACTGTCTTACAATGTGTAGCCTATTTATTTGTAGTAGTGTGTTTTCAGAGCAGCACTATGACATGCATAGCTGTAAAATAAAACATCTGAGGCACATCATACCTACATTTTGAAACACATCAACATGTCCTGTTATTGATGAAGTTTAATTGAAGTTACTACAGTGGTTCTCTTTATCAGAATGTCTAACCTTGCCTGTATCCATCAAGATTCATTGTTACCAGCAGTGTGAAATGTACAAATAGCCTTTTCAGTACATTAACATTGTGATTTTAAAACTGTCACGCTGTCCGTCGTGGTGGGAGTTCATTCTGGCCCTGTGAGGACAAGCAACACTTCACCCTCACCTTTGTTCTACATTGGCGCTGTAGGTGAAGAGTAATGCTATCAGGTATTGCCACACTGACTGAGGGATTGGCAGAGGGAGTTTGCTCCAAAGCAAATAGAGCAAATAGAGCAAACTCTTTACACAAGCAATTTGTTCATTGTATCTTTCTTTTCCAAACAATGAAGTTGGCTTAGGAGAAGGTGAGGCAGGCAAGGGTCAAAACCAGCGAACTGTCCAACACAAGCAAACAAAGGAGCAGACTGAAATCCTAAGTGCAATTAAAGGCAAAAATCAAATCCTGGTAATGCAGGTAGAAACAGGGAACCAAGACATGAGCGCACACACCGACATAACATATCTATCTGGCAAGGAACAAACGACATTTAAAACAGTCCACAGCATCTAAGTTGAGTATGATGTACTGCAGAAGAACAGGCTTTTTAACTGCGTAGAGATAAATTGGCCTTTTTCTCCTTTCTGCAGCTGACATTATGTGCAAGAATGGGTTCACATGTTATAAAAAGAACAAATTAGTTAAGTGTGCTTTTGAAAATAGAATAGAATATTTAATAGAATACAACTTTATTGCGCAATAGAGTTGATAATTGCAAGGCAATAAAACATCAAAGCAGCACAGGAACATGTTATTGCAACAGCCTTTTCACTTGTTTAACCCAAAAATCTATTGCTCGACTCCAGACTGTCCAGAACTCAGCTGCCAGGCTTTTAACCAGAACTAAGAAATATGACCACATTACTCCTATTTTAGCTTCACTACACTGGCTCCCAGTATGTTTTAGAATTGACTTTAAAATTTTATTGATCACTTTTAAAGCTCTTCATGGCCCCTCGCCTTGTTATATTTCTGACCTTTTAGTCCCATACGCACCAGCACGTACCTTGAGGTCCTCGGGCAGAGGTCTGCTGTCTGTTCCAGAGTCTCGACTGAAAACTAAAGGGGACAGCGTTTGCTGTCAGGGCCCCGAGGCTCTGGAACAGCCTGCCCGAGGAAATCAGGTCGGCTGAGTCAGTGAGCTCTTTTAAGTCCCTTCTTAAAACATACTTTTATAGGAGCGCCTTTCCCAATTTTATTTGATTCTATTTTTATTTGATTTGATTTATTTATTTATTTTTAATATATTTTATATTTATTTGAAACGTGTATTCTAGTCTTATAAGTGTTTTCTTGTTTTTAGCATGTAATTGTTTTTATGGGTTTTATTGTTTTTACACTTGTGAAAGCACTTTGTAACTGGTTTTTGAAAAGTGCTCTATAAATAAAGATTATTATCATTATTATTATTGTTATTATTATGTATCATAGAACAAATGTGGCAACTGAAAAGAACTGAAACACAGCGCTCTAGTGAAACATTAAGCTAAAGTACCTAAAATAAAACAATTTAAATTATTAAACCGTAAAATGCCGTGGAGCAAGATTTGTGGCACTGTTTTTTTTAAGTTTAAAAGGTAAGGTAGGCTAATTGCACTAGTTTACTAAAATATATCCAAAGAGGGGCTGCACTGATCTCATGCAGGAAAGATACTGATTTTATTCAAAATAATCCAGTGATTTAGTATTGCGCTGACATTGTCAGACTCACGATGGGCAGTTTCAATGAAAGAAAAGGATCAAAATTGATAAAGTAGAACCAGTGACAAGGAGTGGGCTACAGGGGTCTGGTGAAATCACTTCTTTCCAACTCAACACCCCCAGAACTTGTGGTCTTGTTACATCACATATGGCAATTTATCAAACTTCATGCAGCACTATCAGATCAGTACTCACTATCAGCAGAGACCGTAAGTTTGGGTATTTTAAGTGTTGCTGACTGGCCCCCACTATGCCAAGCAGATGTGTCTTACTGGCCTTGGCTGAACCCAACGATTAAGACAGTCTGAGATGTTTGTGGAGGGGAGGGCAGACATACTGAGACACATCAGTAAGATCCGGTGCAGAAGGACAGAGGTGACTGGGTGAGACAGTTCTGTCTCAAGTCTCACTCTTTACCTAAATATATCTTAAATCTGACATTTGTGTCCTGAGATACTGAATCTGCCTCTGTCTTTAGGCCTCTTTGAAGGCTTGGCTGGGCTTTGGCAATTACATCGAGTCAGTCAGGCAGTCTATAGAGGGCTTCGAGGGCATGATGAAGGGGCTGCACAGTTCTGAGCCCGGCGGAGGGGTCATGCCCGGAGTGAAAGTCAGCGACATCACTTTTGTCGGCGTCCCAGTCCGTGTTTATGAGCCCCCTGCTGGAGGGGAGGGGCATCTGAGGAGAGGGTTGATGTTTTTCCATGGGGGAGGCTGGGCCTTCGGCAGTGCTAGTGAGTACAAATGTTCCTTCGTTGTATTTTTTACTCGCAAATGTCTTTACTCTACAGGTGCAAATAGTGCACCCAATGCTAGTAACACAATGTGCATTTTATTTCTCTGTATAGTTTTTGCTCTTAGCCCTGTATTCATATTGTAAGCTTTGTTTCTTAATTTTGTATTTTAAATGGGTTAATAATTGCTATTGTAACTATAAATGCAAAATTAGGATCTTAAATTTGGCCTTACAAACCTGCAGATATATAGTATTTTTTTGTTTGTTTTAATTGAATGTGATATGTTACATTTTCTACTTTTAAGGGGATTGATTTTTCCAGATTCCACAAGTGTATAGTAACAAAATTTCAAATGAATGGATAATTCAGCAACTCACTTATCTTATCCCCATTTCTCTCGCACTTCCTCAGAGAAGGGGTCATATGATGTGATCAACCGGATGCTGTCCGACGAGCTCAACACTGTTGTGGTCTCCGTTGAGTAAGTGTGTCTCCTCCTGCAACGCTAATCTACTGTATCAACATTTTTCTGCTCATATACAGAAACCAACTGCTGATACAGATCTACACTTTAAGAAACATAAAGAACACTTTTGCATGTTAACTCATATTTTAGAAAGCTCCCTTCATAGTGATTTCACAGGTTGAGTAGTACTCCTCATGACAAGTGAACTGAGTACTTACAATCACATGCTCCAAAGCTTTCTAAACCTCCAGTAAATTATGATTTGCTACCAATGTCTGTGTAGGTATCGTCTGTATCCAGAGGTGCATTTCCCAGTGCCGTATTTAGACTGTCTCGCCGCTGCCAAGCACTTCTTGTCCCCAGAGGTTCTGGCCAATTATGCAATTGACCCAGAGCGTGTGGCTGTATCAGGTGACAGTGCAGGAGGAAACCTGGCAGCTGCAGTCGCTCAGGAGGTACATACAACAACCATCTCCTGTAGGAATGTGTGTAACAATGTACTGTAGCTAGAAATATAGAGATTAAGGCCTGTTTTTATATTTTCCCAGATTTCCATAGATGACACTACGAGTGTGAAATTCAGTGTCCAGGCGTTGATCTATCCAGTGCTCCAGGCTCTCGACTTCAACACGCCCTCCTACTTGCAGAACCAATATGTACCCATCCTCTACCGGAGCCTCACTATCCGCTTCTGGCTACAGTACCTCGGTGCTGACCTCTCCCTGGAGTCCCAGTTGATGGTGAACAACCACAGCTCCTTACATGACTCAAACATCACCCCAGAGTTGAGGGCACGACTAGACTGGACCACCCTCCTGTCCCCAAAATACCAGAAGAACTACAAGCCTCTGATTGTGAAAAAAGGTTCACAGGGGGCAGCAAAGGTGCCAGGGCTGCTGGACGTGAGGGCAGCACCACTGTTAGCAGGACCAGAGGTTTTGGCTAAATGCCCTCGGGCGTACATCCTAACGTGCGAGTATGATGTGTTGAGGGATGACGGCCTGATGTACGCACGGCGCTTACAGGACGCAGGTGTCACCGTTACCAACGACCACTATGAGGACGGCTTCCACGGATGTTTCAGCTTAATAAACTGGCCTTTTGAATTTGATGTAGGGAAGAGGGCACTCAGGGGTTACCTCAACTGGCTCAAGAACAACTTGTAAGAGGATGTATGTTTGTGTTTCACTGATACAAATGAATGATACACAGACTTGCTAAGGACATGTGCATTTGCTCTTTATGTAAGAATATAAGATCCAAGCTCAGGGCCCTCATGTACCTGCAGATATACAGGCACCACCTTTGTACATACAAAGTACATGATTTTAAGATGACTCTTTAAGTTCTGCAGTGGAGAAGGGCAAATATGTTAACTTTAACATGGCTGACACTGTGACCAGCAGACAAAATATTTAAAGAATAATTTTGTTATTTTTAAACCTGGGACATATTGTCACATATTTTGGTATCATTTTGAAATCTTATGAGAGGCGAGTTTTTGCAGGAAACGCCAGTGGAAATGAGGGAGAGGATTTTGTTATGTATATAGAGGAACTGCTAGCAAGACTTTGTTTCCTAACATTACTTCAACGCAACAAACTTATCAGACACCTCGTATAACAGTCTGAGCCTGTCAGTGGTAAAAAGAAGTACTTTCGTGGACGTAATTGCCTCACAAGGTATATGTTGCAGCTGCTGGCTGAAGCCATCTACTGCCATGACAAAACTTTTTGTAAAATATGAAAATGGGGCCCAGGTTTAAAAATACCAAAATTACCCTCTAATAAACACTTGGACACATAGCCACAAGCTTTCCATTAATGGATAAATTAACCACTGGGAGGAGCCACATCACACACTGATTCTTGTCCACACCACAAATACATGAGCAGTATGCCACAAGGGTATGTAATTGGGAGAAGTACTTTAAGTATGAAGCCCCTAATCAAAAGTTCATGTTAGTGAGCAGTGTTGAAAAAACAACAAACATTCTGAATCCGCAGGTCACGTTTTGTCATAATACCTCACAAATCATTGTATTGCTAGTGTTAAAATAATATGAAACCTGGTTTGATTCAATCCAGTTCATTTCATCAGTGTTTAGGACCTATTTTGGTGAATGGCACTGGGGATGCCACTGTCAGTCAGTTGGTCTGTCCACCTGTTACAGTTAGACTTTCATAGAGAACGCAAACACAGAACCAGAAATTCATGTTACACATGATTTTATTTCGCAGATAATCAGATATGCACGTAGCAGACTCCAGGGATCAGAGATAGTCCAAGGGGTTCCAAGGGAAAGCTGGGCTAGGCAGAGGAACAGGCAGGGGGATGTCCAATAAAGTCCAGAACGCCAGGGAGAATGTTGCTGACCAAGTGTCCAGTTATCCATAGATCTGCGAAGTGAAGCAGAGGCAGGAGTAGGGTCATCATGAAATTTGTCACACGCCTCCACCTCAGAATCATTTGTAATAGTTTTGGT
Source organism: Micropterus salmoides (assembly GCF_014851395.1). Taxonomy (NCBI): domain Eukaryota; kingdom Metazoa; phylum Chordata; class Actinopteri; order Centrarchiformes; family Centrarchidae; genus Micropterus; species Micropterus salmoides. The sequence goes on from NW_024041039.1 coordinate 11,503,916, forward strand.
GATCTCTTAACTTTCCACCCAGCGTAATAATTAGTTCACATTGTAATTGTGCCAAAACTCTGCTTCATGATATTCTTCTACTACAATGTTAACATCAAACATGGTACAGGACAGTTAACAAAAGTAAATTATATTGTATCTTGTAATATTCATCAAACTTAAGGCACACTAAAGTAACACCCATTCTGTAGAAGGTGACATCTTCACTGACATGATGTTGGCACTTGACAATCACTAACAACATGCACTATTTTCATCAAGTTTCATTCTAATTAATTTTTTTATTGTGTGTTACTTACAGGACATTCTATGCATCTGAACATGCCCTTAATTTACTATGAATGAAATGTTTGTGATTATAGATGCCTGATACTTATGGGATATGAATGAATTACTGAAGTTGCAATCACTTTTAAAATTTGCAGCCTTCTGCTGTCTTCTACTATGCTCGCTATTGTGATTTATGAAGGGACTGATGAATGGTGTCAATAAAAATCATGCTAATAAAGCCTAAATTGTTGTGTTTATTTGCTACTTTTGTGTTTTAGTTTTCAGTGAAGCTGCTGTCTGCACGACCTCCCTCATTAGTGACATTCATGTTTCCCACAATGTCTTTCAGCTAGTAGTAAAGTATAAGTGTGAATATTGCTCCTTGACTGTAGGTTCTGTGTGACTGAAGAGCTGTTCACTTTGACAATTCAATATGCCTTCTTGTTTGCTTGTGGCATATTCAAGTGCTTCTGTTCATATATGATGGCAACATGCAGTTAGTCAACATGAGAAAATGCTTATCATGCTAGATTATGCTTGAATTAATGCACTGGACAATGCCTGTTGTTCATTACTTAACTCTGAAGCTGCTATCTGTTTATTTGCTATATATTTAGTACAACGTTTGTACATTTGCGCATGTCTTTTAGTACAAACATTTAATTCTGGACAAGAGTTCAAACATTGAAATAAAAGACAATTTACCAAATAACTTATTTAATTATTTAAACACATAATTTTTTATTTTACTTGGGTTTTTTTTTACCTCTGTTTCCAGGACCTCCATGTATTCATTAAATGTATCATCCAACAAAAATACACCACATTTAGCTCCTCCAAATTTGGAGGGGTATGTATGTAAGTGCATAAAAATACAAGTAATGTTTATCAACTAGTCTGTGGAAATGCTTTCCAGCTATTTAAGAAAAGTAATGAAAGTTTGAAATGGTTTAGTCAATAGGAAGCCAGCACAGAGGAGAAATGTTCTCTTCAGTTCTAACTTTAACACACACTAATAAAATAGATATTTTAATATGCTGTTGTCTACCAGAAACACATAAATAACAGTGTGGTTTTGATGACACAGCTGCTGAATAGATAAGTCATGTTGCATATGTACTCTACATTGCTATTACTAGAGAATGCAGAGACCCTCAAGGCTCTCACATCTGCATCAGCTCTCAATCACTTTCAAGTCCAGACATGCTTTGGTTTTCAGGAGAAGTGCATTTCTGGGCCATTAAATCCAGCAGCACTAATAATCAATGCAACACTCCCCTCTAGCGACTGAGAACAACATGAGCCTTGCATACTCTTGATACACATTTGGCAATCACACATGAATGCATATGACACTCAGAGAGGCCCATTTGTCTGCATGTCAAAGACTTTTGATGCTTTAAGTACATTTTACTGACAACCCCTACTTAGTTTAAAGTAACATTTTGAATGCAAAGCTCTTATTTTTTAAAGTATTTTTTTATGTTGTTGCATTGCTACTTAGTAAAGGATCTGAACTCTACCTCCATCACTGTATGATATTTATTGAGCATTGAACACGTCCTTTCATAATACCTTAATTAAATATTAAACTTAATGTGTTAATCCTCATAACTGCATGCCTAAATGTAATCCTGATCCTACCCTTAGTCTAACCATTTAAAACAATAGATGATAGAATGAAGGCTCTGTTTCTCCCACATTCACAAACAGAAGTTTCGTATCAGGGAAACACCTTTCTACTTATAAACTCACTAACTCCTTGGCAGCTGTGTGTGTGCATTGTGCTGCTGTAGCATTTTTCAGCGCTAGTCTTTGTTTTAAAAATAAGACAATGAGCAGCTATAGAGCTCAAAGGGGAATTTAGGGAGATTCCATGACTTTACAGAGACAAGCGTTGGGAGGAGAAGCCCCAGAGGAGGGAAAAGGGGAGTGGAGGACAGAGGAGGGTGGATAGAGCATGATCCGTCCTTAAAATCCATTGAATGTCTTCTGGGTATTATTCAAGCTCTTCGCTTCAGGGGGAGACTGCTTTATTTCCAGAGAAGTAGCAGCTATCCCTAATGCGTTCCTGTTTCCCATTGTTCTTGTAACTTATTTCAGATTTAGGGTTTAGAAAATAGTTTGGTCTGAGTCACTGAGTCTAACAATTTCACAGTACTCTACGTTCCTCAAAGAAAGACAGGTGTATTTGATGATTTTGTTTAACCAAAGTTGTGTTCCACTTTATGGGTTTTAAAGTTATAACACAATTTTAGTGAATATTCTGTTTTTGATTCTCTCTGTGGTTGGCATTTTTCATGTATGTAATCTAGCTTTTTGTATAATTTAACTCATTGATTCATAAAAATATAATTATATGACAGAAATAGTCACATAACCCACCATAAAACCATGACGAGTTTTGAGCTTTAGAGATGCTGGTAGGCAGATTTTGTCACCTTAAGACAGAGCCAGGCTAGCTGTTTCCTCCTGTTTCCAGTCTTTCTGCTAAGCTAACTGCTGGCTCCAGCTTCATAGCAGACAGGAGAGTGTTATCAATCTTCACATTTAACTTCTCGGCAAGAAAGCTATAATCATAGTTGCAAAAATGTAAAACTATTTCTTTAAACTTTAAAGCACCAGAGGATTAAAGCCAGTCAGGGCCTGCTGCATGAGGACCTGGCTGACAGAGGTCAACAATAGAAATAACATATAACATAATAGGAAAAGGCATTGATGAAAGTGTTTAAACGTAATTAAATGACACACACCTTTTCTCTCTCTCTCTCTCTCTCTCCCTCCCTCTCTCTCTGTTTGTTTTCCATGGGACTGTAAACAGGAATGTCTCTCAGGGTGTCATCTTCCCTGCCTGAGGCCAGACAGTCTTCAAATACCAATCACCTTCTCCTCTACTCTCTGACAAGCCTGGGAATTGACACACTTAAGAGAACACAGGAATCTCTTTCTTTACTTATTAAGTAAAAGAAACAAACAAAAGGCTTCTTTTCCTCAGCTGTTGTTCTCACACTTGCAACATTTTCAGTTTAATCTAGTACTCTAATACAGTACTACTTGTTTCTGTGAACCTGCTGTGAAATGTATGGTGCACACGTATTACTATGTGAACATTGTAGCATCTTGTGTGTCAATTTGAGTGTGTTACATAGTCTTTAACACAGGTCTTTATTGTTGGGAGGGTCATTCACATCCAGGAGCTGTGAACTCCCTCAGGTCCACTCTCACTTCCTCACACAGACAATGGAGCAGGGGCTAGAGGTGAAGGAATGAAAGTAAAGGAACCACCAGAAATCATTCAAGGTTAAGTTCTGCTGATTGAATCACTCCCCTGTGACAAATACTACTTAGAGCTACACTGAAGCACAAACAATGGCAGGTCATTTGGCACTAATCGGCTAGCATTCTCTCAGATCACTTCACAATAGCAGGAAAGAGAAGAAAAACTGCCTGTTTTTCTTATGTTCAGATGCTGATCATCTGCTGCTGCCTGCAATTTTTATGTGGTGATGCTGCCTTCATGTGCTCCACTCAAGCTTTTACTGATTTTGACTTCATACATACAACTCATGGCACATTCAGGTGCTTGTGGTCATGTGATGACATGACATTACAACATTGTTTTCTCATTTATAATCAGGTAACAGCCATTCAGATGTACTTTGATCTGCAATGCAAGAGTCAAGACGAGGAAAGACATGGAGTAGTGAAAGTAAAGTTTTAGTAACTACTTGCACAGCATTTTTTGTACATTAACTTCATCTGCAGCTGGTTAACTGTTAAACATAAAGAGAATTTCAGTATTATACGGACAAAGTATATGATAATGAAAAGTTGAATAATAGGTGATTAATTTACAGACAAAAGGCCCAATGTCTAAATCAAACACTGACCACTGATTGTTTCCAGAGCCTCAATGCTCTCCCAACCAACGTCTCATTCGATACTGGAAGTCGTAAAAACATTTGTAATGCATTGAGGTGCTCCTGGCTGGAAGTAATAAGTAAATTAACCCAATTACATATTGTGGCTGATGATGAGACAATGGGATTTACAGAACAGAGCTACTTTGAACCACAGAAAGGAGTAAACAATTTCAAGTACTGAAAGGAAAGGCTGCTACTTCTACAAGCATCAGCTTCACATACTGGAGTTTGCACATTAAAACTCTATAAGAAAAAAAGTTCTGTTCTACACAGGACAAAAAATTTATCCTGAAACTGAAGTCCTTTTGTGCTCCACATACTAACAAACATTAGTTTGAATGTTTGTTTGGTTATTTTTAGACTTTTAGATTTTATAGATAGGACGATTTTATATGTGTCTGGAAAGTAAAACATCCATCCATCCATCGTCAACCGCTTAGGGTTAGCCAATCAGCTTACATCGGGTGAAAGGCGGGGTATTCCCTGGACAAGTGGCCAGTCCATTGCAGGTCATATATAACTATATATAAAAACATACATATAACTATACATAAAACATTCAATACCAATATAACAATATAATAAACTTTAAAACTCAACTTTGAGAAAAGTGGAATCTGAGTTAAATATTTCATCAATTCAAATAATAATTTTCAGACAAACTGATATTCTATCACAAAAAAATACCAGGCAACATCTGTAGTGCATCTGCATGCTATCGTCATAGCCTTTTAATACACTCCCATCTGATTTTTTAAATGTCTCACTCAGGCAGCCCACCTCTTCTTAAGTTGTATTTGGCTCTTGTTTGGCTTGTGCACGTGAAGTTTCCACATTTCCCACAACACCAGAAGGCGTCATGAACTTGCATGTGCAGCGAATAGCTCCCAGCTCATTTCTTTCTAATAACAGTGACATCTTGAGGCTGTTGTAATCCTCCATACCACCTCTCTCTCTGCTCCACCTACTATAAACTGCCTCTCTCTCTCTCTCTCTCTCTCTCTCTCTCTCTCTCTCTCTCTCTCCCTCCCTCCCTCCAGAGCAGTAATGCAGCAGAGCTTGATCTGACTTGTCTTCCCTGCAGGAATTGTTTCTTGCTCCTCGGAACTTATTCGGGTGCTACACTCGCGCTGTGATATGGCCATTTCTGTTTCTCTCCAGTGTCTGGGTCTCATCATACTCGCAGCAATCCTCCTCCAGACCATCGCCGTTGCCGTCAGTTTTATGTTCTTCAACAACGTCCTGAACACGGTAAGATATGCCTCAGTCTTCCCCTTCACCTAACACATAAGTGACTGCCATCTAACTGGTAAAAGGTTTCACGCATATTAATGATGTCAAGTTAACTTTACTTCCAACGCAGAGCTTAGTGATCTACCATTCATTTTACAGGGACAACAGTGACACAGTTTTACAGGCTACGATTATAGGCATAGGACACTAGATATTCCATCGTGAAATCACTATTTAGTACCCTAACAACTGATATGTAGCTATGATGTGGCCTTTAACAACCTGAATAATAATCTAAGCTAAAAGTCGCAGTCATGTAAGAATTTCTGAGGCTGGACAATGAGAGAGGAGAAAGTTGGCAGAGTAGATAACAGAAAACAATGGCAGGAAATGAGACTATTCAGGACAGAGAGGTTGTGACACACTAAAGCAACACATCCCAGGCTCGAGCAGACGTTATGACGAGCAGAATAAACTGACAGATCCCTGCTGACTATCTGATTGGCTGAGACTCCCTGTAAAAACCACCTTACCTGCGACCACTTCAGAGATAATTGCGTATTAATGCGCTAATTGGCATCCACCTGTACCACTACTGTATATTTGGCTTAATTAAACTCTGACATAGAATATTTTGTATTTTTTAGTCATGATTAAAAATATGTATTGAAGTATCATCATTTTCATTGTAACGATGTGTTGAACTTATTCACTTACTCACCATATTGTCCAAGCCAAAAGCCACATGAAACGGTGGTGTGCAGTGATAATTATTAGCTCATATGTATAACAGCTTTTTGTTTCTTAATGCTTACTTTTTGTGTAGCTAAAACAATTAATCAATAAGTCTATCTATCAGTTGATCTACAGAAAAGGAACTAATAGACTAATTTTCCAGCAAAAATTTTGTTGTTCCCCAGCTGTGTTATCGGTTTATCAAGAAAATAATTAACAGATGAACAGAAAATGAAAATAACCGTTGGTTGCATTGTTTGTTTGACTAATTTTATGTTGACAGATGCAGGAGAGTTTCTCCCGTAGTAGCGTTTCCTGTCTGATTAACACAGATCTGCACTCTGAGTTCGAAGATTCAGCAGAGGACAAGAAGAGCGACCCCTGCTGGCAAGTCACGCAACAGCTCCACTACCTCATAGAGAAGGTTTTTGATTTATGTTTTAATCTTGTTAAAAATCAATTTAGTGTTCTCTAATTATGACATGCGCTGTTGTTGGGGTTTTTTTTGAGTGCGGGGTTAATTCCTTATTTGTTATCATATGCCGTAGTGGCCCCTTTTAGGGGACAAGGCATGTCCAGGCAGTGGACATGTTCTGCCCACAGTGTAGCAGCATTTTCAGAAATTAGACTTATAATTTGTTCCTTAACTTGCTGTTACTCAGACACCACTGACTGGAGCTGGGAAAATGAACTCCACATCACTTCTAAATGACTTACCCAAAAGGGAAATACTGCTATTCAGTTCAACAGATGACATAATTGTAGACCCATACAAAGGGCTGTTCAATGGGGGGGTGACAAGGTCCCCGGTGAATTACTGGATGTTGTTAATATATACCTAAAAGACATAATAACTGAAAAAGACAAGCTACTTTAGCTAACTGCTTTTTCACTCTCTCTTTTTCTTTTTGTCTCTCTGGGTGTTTTTTGTCCAGACGATGGCTGATAGATTCCAGAAGGAGATATCCACTGCTATGAGAGGTGAGGACAATGCCTCTCTTCACTATCAATTACTACCAATAGGACTACTTGTGTCTTTTTCTACTAAAAATGTTCTGTGTGTTTCTTATCTGCCTGTGTTTTCACAGATAAGGTGACAGGAGTGATGCCTATCCTGAGCCCTGGGGTCAGAGGGGTCCCTCTTCCTAAAGTTGCTGCCCACGTAACCGGTGTCACCTCGTCCACAGAAACTCCAACAACAGATGGTGAGGAATGTTTAATGCAGTACAGAAGTAAAATATCCAGCATGAACACAAAGTAGAGGCTGTTACGTTTAGAATGAAGTCCTGGAAAGCATGACTGACATCCCGAACTCAGGACATGTGATTTGCTGACACATAATCACAGTGTTCACACACTTGCGAGTACTATCCTTCACCCAAACCTCTCCAGGGTGAGGGATGTGCTTCAAGGCTTCCCAGGCTGCTCTCAGATTCAGTAAGATCTTCATACCTATGTTTTTGTCAGGACATGCAGATGTACAGCTGCTTTATCTTTGTCAAAGTGTTGTAGTCTCTTTGACCAGTCAATGTCTCAGTTACTTAAACAAACATACATCATATCTTCAGAAATTCCAGGTGTGTTGTAGCCCTTATCTGATACAATTTATATATGTTTACGATTTGTTTTTGAGAAGGAATAATTAATGGGTACTATGACGCAGGTTGGTTTCCCCAGTTTATGATAGGGTCAATTGACCCTTTGCTAAGCCAAACCCCGAATACACAGCTGGCCAATCACAGCGCAGTATAGGTCTCGCTCTAACTGAGGTCCGACACTTTCGTGGCTGCGCTCCATTTACTCTAAAAGAGTCGTTTTCTAGCTTTTTTGGCTGTATTTTTCTACGATATGGTCAAACGCTGTTCCTGGGGCACTTGTAATAGTTACAGTTGCTACCCATAGAGATTGATGGGAGATTCTCTTTCCAAAACCTAAAATAAATCCAGAAATATCAGCCGTGGATTGTTCCTAATATAATGTTAATTATCTAACGCTAGCTAACTTCCTACTGAATGTAACGTAAAAAAGTCCTACTGTTCTGCTTTTTCATGAATGTATTAATGAATAGAGGCCTACCCAGCTTTACAGGAACAGTGTTGATCGTTCATATCGTTGTGTTTTGTCTCAATCGTCGGGGGATGCGGTGGTTCACTTGTACTGTGTGATCAGTAAGCTTTAGCTTCTATCATTTTTTTCACGTCCGTTTGAGTCAGTTTGACAGCCTGAATACAACATTCAAATGTATAATGCAACTGCAAAACTTTCTGCTTCTTTCTGAGATCGCTTTTTCCAACAAATTTGACAATATTTCTCTTGGGAGTGCAGTAATAGACAGTGGCAGCGCTGACAGTTTGTCGGTCTTAGCAACAGTAACCAAGAGGGGCGGGGCTTAGATGCATGTATTGCTATCTGCCACAGTGTTATTTTTGATACTACCACTGGGGGACGCCAAAGTCAAAGCTTTCCTAATTCTACTCTGTTAGCGTTGAAGGATAAGTCTGGTAATATTCTCTATTAATTGTACATAAATCTCATGAAATCAGGTCTGAAATGATCCTCCCAACAGGTGTCCATGTAGCCAAAGCCTGATATCTTATTCATCTGAGCCATAGAGCTCCTTTTGTTGTCCAAAAATTATTAATAACAATTAATAAGCAACACCACTGCACTGGGTGACATGTTCCTTCGTTATAAAAAACCTGGGCGCTGTGGTTTATTTTACATTGATCCCACATACCCAACCTTAAACACTCACTAGAGCACCAAATGTGTATTAATCCACAGTGGAAATAGTCCCCAACAGATGCACTATTTACTCCTGTTTAAGCAAAGTTTGCTGAACACTACAGTGCCCAGCTGTTTTAGGAAATTATTTAGATGTTTAAAAGAAAACAAAGAATATATTTTTGATGTATTTATTTAAAATATTTACATCTCTAAAAAATCTTTGAGGCTGAGAACCACAGACAGAATCGGAAAGCATTGAGAGAGTTTTAGTATTTTCATGGCATTTTATAAAAATATAGACTGTAACCAGTCTTATCCTAAGGATTAATAAGAATATGGATTTTGTTGTCCATAAGGAATACGTTAGTGAATGTCATAAAGCTAGAAGGTTGGTAAACCTTCTTTCTTTACACACACGTCCACATCCCTCGGGGTGGCTGGATCTCATCTGTTCTTTCTGGTGCTGTTTAACATGTGGCACTGAATGTTTCTTAGCACCTAGCTGAGTATTATTTTAGTCTATCAGAGAAGCAATTGTGGTTGTTGGGTAGCAGCTGTTCTGTGAGCACATCATTGTATTATTGTAAACCCAATTTTCAGACTGTGAGTTTCTTCAATATTTGTTCTTTGTTCGGATAGCAGTGACTGCTAACACTCCACCCTGTAAACTGAAATGATAGTGAATCATAGTGAATGGCCTTAATCGTTGTGTTTATGTTGCTTATTTGTGTGTTTCTATGTGCGGTTGCAGGCCTGCGGAGTAGCAGGGGGTACCTGGGGGAGCGAATTAGAGCATGGGAGGGCCAGAGAGGTCTGGCCTTCCTGCAGGACATGGAGCTGAGCGGAGGAGAGCTGCTGGTTCCCAGAGCAGGCCTCTATTACATCTATGCCCAGACCTACTTCAGACTGCCCTCCACGGGGGAGATAGATGGGGAGGCAAAGGGGGAGACGGGGGAAACAAAGGAGGAGGAAGGAGTACAGCTTGTCCAGTACATCTACAAGAAGGTAGCTCGTGAATGCAGGCCAACACTCAAACCTCAAATGTCAGTACATTACATACAGTCTGAGTTTCCATGGAGTGGCCAATCTAAGAAATTAAGATATTAATTTCAGACGGTATCAGAAAGATATAATGCTCATAAACCAGTGCTATATTCTAATATGATGTATAATGTAATGCTTTGTTTATGAAGGTTTTGATCTTGTTTGGGTCATATGGTCCACAGATGAGTTCCTACACGGTGCCCATCCTGCTGATGAAATCATCCCGGAGTGCTTGCTGGCCTCGGGGTCAGGAGCCTGGTCTTTTCTCCCTGCATCAGGCCGGTTCTGCCTTTCTACAGCCTGCCGACCGCGTCTTCATCACTGTTAGCAATGCAAGCACCATGGAGATGGACGGGAGGGCAAGCTACTTTGGGGCCTTCCTTGTTGGCTAAAGAAAGGGAACCTCAGATATAAGTGTCCGGGACTGGGATGACTTGATATAGACATCAACAGCAATTAACCCAAATATCAGGGGTTTGCTTGATAATACAAGCAGCTGTCTGAGGGGACTGGAGAAGAAGAATGGATTGTGAGGAGTGCAAAGGACTTCTTCAGGACCATGGTGCTGTAGGGTTATGAACAAACTGAGCTGCTAGCAGACTGTCAGTGGCAAATGGCAAGGAAGAAGAACCATTTGCTGCTTATTTACTCAGCAGTGACCAATTAATTGGTCCTCACACAGGTTTGGACATGGATTATGTGGTGCACTCAGAGTACAGGGTATTTGGAGCAGTACAATAGATGCAGATTAAATGTTGTGCTGTCATGTGTGAATGACTTCTATGGAGAACAGAGTGAGCTGTTTTGCCTGCAGGTTCAACAGTCGAGTTCCACAGGAAATGACAGTGCTGTTGGACATATGACACTTAAATTGTCTTTTATTGACAATAAGTATCATGTTCAATATTATGAATGAAGTTTATTTTTTGTTTACAGTGTTTGTTGAGTTTCCTCATTGTGCAATGTCTTGAATGTGTGTGGTGTGACACAGATTGCGTTGTCCTGCGGCCAAAAAGAACTGACATAGTGTGACTAGACTGAGTATTTAAAGTGTTTTGACACATTTACATTTCTATTTCCAATGGATACAAATCCAGATTTTTGGAGTGCTGGATGAATTCATTTACAAATGGTAGTTGAGATTTAATGGATTAAGCACAAACAATCTACATATTCCATAACTTATTAGCCATGCTAGCTAGTGGAATGGCTCTAGGGATGGCAAGATCTCAGCAGCTATTTAATGACTTTTCAGACATTGAATCCTAAATTTTATACTTGGACCTGCAAAATGAGATTCCCCCCAGCCATATTTTGTGTTTAGTGCTAATTAGCTAATGTTAGCATGCTAACAACACTAAGGCAAGATGGTGAACATGAACACAAATATTATACCTGCTAAACATTAGCATTTTAGCATTGTTATTGTGAGCATGTTGAAGTTAGCATTTAGCTCAAAGTACTATTGTGCTTATGCACAGCCTCACAGATTCTTAGTCTTCTTCAACTCAAGGTTCCTGTACAGATTTCATTTTACAATTTCTTACTTTCTCAGGTCTTAATATTTTGAACTAGTTTTAGCTGGAGCTCAGTATAACACGTGGTAATGAAGGAGAGGCATAAGAACCACCCTGTATTGGGCCATCATTTGTTTCTCAGGTGTTTCTCACTCTTAAACCTCATTAGATGGGAAATACGGTATAAATATTATCACATTTTTATGACGCCATTTTCCAGATTCTTCCTAACTTGTGCAAGAGGAAAAAAGCCCATTAGCCTCAAACACAAATCTTCATCCACTGCTGTATTCACAGTTATGGTTAATGCGTCTGCACCCATCTGGGAGCAAGTTTCAAAGCAAACCTGAGTCAAATATCCTTCTACACAAAAAGACACAAAACTGAAAAAGTAAAAAACTATGATTTAATTCATGTTGTATTACATGTTTCCATATTATGGCAGTGAATGTTTCAGCAATAATAAGTCACTCCTCAAACAAGAGCTTTTACATTAAAAAAAAAAAAAAAAACAATACCAAAAACTAATCAGGGTTCAAGTAATGCCCAAAAGAAATACATTTTGAAACATACACACACGCAGGAAGATAGATCAGATTTTCCGATCATACTGCAATCCACCTGCTACTTCCTGGTTTATGAGTGAAGAACCAAGGTGTTTGTTTGGTCGGCCTGAGTCCTCTCTCTCCCCTTCAGTCTCTTTTTGGTCACCATGACTGGACTGACAAACATGTTGTAGTTACAGCTGAGACAGTAAACACAAACACAGACAAAACACAGCCTCGAGTTATAGGAGGGCTTCAAGGTGCTTTAACTAAAACACACAAAAAGACAGAGGTACCAAATCTCATACATTTGGTATCAAAAATAGTCTCCGAGTGGATCTCCAATCAGTCAGGACACTAAAACAGTTGGGAAAAAAATGCACACATAAAGGATATTTTATCTTGTTAATGACAACCTATGGCTTCAGTTTATCTAAACACACACACACACACAAAGGCATGTACAATTCCATAAACAAAACCTAACAGTGTAATATTAGAAGACAGTTAAAGTTGATATAAATGGCAACACTGTAAACAACTGTGTGTGTGCACGAGAGCTGGGAGGCTCCTTGTTGGGGGCTCCTATTGCTATGGTAACCAAGAATGGTTTTAGTTGTAATTTGGCCAATCAATCAACCTAAGTGCTTACAAACCACCAGACGCCTCCCCACTGACATTACAGTAAATCTCAGCAGGCGCATACACACTCACACTTACATACAAACTGCGGAGCCAGCCAAGTGCTTTGACATTATCTTGCTGCCTGTACAATGCCTGCATCAGTCAAGTTCATTAAGACAAATTCATTATTAGTTGACAGTACTTGGATTGAGTGAGTTAACGAGCTAGAAAGGCATACAGTCTTGTGTGAGACAGAACTTCTCCAAAGATTAATCATAAGATTCATTCACAATTAAGGAGTGAACACATACAGGGTTAAGGATTAGTAAGGGCCGTCCTAATACCAATGATGCATTGCATTTCTTAAACATACATGGAGTAATACTCAAACATGGAATATGCTGACAGGTGACTTGAGATATAGATAGATAATGATGCCGTTTTTTGTTATCGTTATGCACCAATAATCACACATACGCACACACTCCAATCTATAATTGTGTGCACACACTAACAAACACAAAACCTGGTATGGGTTCCTGTTGCCTCTTACAGTATGTCTGTGGTCTATGAACAAAAAGCACCTCTGAAGTACAGAACAGCCTTGGAACCAAGTAGAAGTGTTTAACTACAGGCAGGCAACAATACACACCAGCACACAGGCACAATACAGGAGACTTTGGCACACCCATGCTAGTCTTACTACTCAGCATTTCCAACACAGAAGAAGAGCAGGTTACAGGACAGGACAGACCCATAGCTGCCTTAGATATTTGGGGGGTTGTCTGAGAGACACAATGATCAGTCATCACATTCAATCAGCACCGAGCTGTCTGTTTTGTTTTTGAGTCCCAGCCTCTCATCCAATCAGCAGCTCCAGGCTGTCCTCATAGTTGGACTCTTGTGGGGGGCTGGGGGACAGGTAGGCCGTGGTCACGGGGGCCCCCGTTGCTGTGGCAACATTGAGGAGGCTGTTCGCTCGGATGCTGGTGGTCGCCGGGTTGCGGAGTGCCGCAGCCGCTGTGATGCTGGTGAGGTTGATGCCGAGTGTGAGCCGCGTCTGCTCCAAGGCTTTCTCTGGCACAGCGAAGGCCTCTAGCTTTTTCTCACCGTTGGCCATGTAGGAGTTCTGGCAACCTCGACAGATACAATCCAGACATGCCTGAGAAACATGACAAAAATAGAGGAGGAACGTTAGTGTATTTGCATCACACTGTCATATAAAAACTGCAAAATTATCTCTGCTCCAACCTCAGACTGATTTTGAGAAATTAATTAATAAGAACATCCTGGTAGTGCATTCATTCAAACGTGCAGTTTAGACAAATGTTCTTCTCTTTGAAAATGTGGTTTAAAAATGATTTCATCTTTACCTTAAAATGGAAGCTTTAAGACAGGTCTTAAATTTTATAATTTGGTCATTTCAATTCACATTAGTTGTCTCAGCAACAGCTATTTTCCCAGCGGTCCATTTAAAAAAAATAATAAAATAAAATAAAATAGCATTATAGTTTTACAATCGATTGTTACACTTACACTACACCACAAATTGTTACAACACGTAATCACAAGATACCATTACACTACTGAAGTGTAAACATTCCATATATGCAGTGGCCATAGTCTCACCTTGCGGTTTGAGTAACAAGGACAGCGCTGCCCCCTGCAGGTCAACACAGAAGGATTCTGGGTGGCCCTGCCACACTTGCATCCTTTCTTCTCCACTGGCTTCTTATATGGAGGCCTGACAGGCGCTGGGGGCACAAGGCAGCCTGACATCAACCGTTGGTCTTTGCCATCCTTGGTCTTGGAGCCTCCACCAGTGCGGGCCTTTGCATGGGGCTTCTTAGGGCCCGGATCGACATGCTTCCTGGCACTCTTATTGTGGTTCAGTACAGGGCGACTGGCTTTGGGAGGCGCCCCATTATGAAGGGATGAGTATGTGTGTGCTGGTACAGTTAAGGGGGGTGTGGGTGGTTGCGTATGCAATGTCTGAGCGGGGTTTGGAGTGTGTAGCTGTGAAGAGGAACCCTGCAGGATGGAGGCGATAGGGAGGGGTTTCACCTTTTCCCTGTCACTCTCTGAACGAGATCGTTTACGTTTAAGGCGGACTGGCGGGGGCTTGGAGTTTGGAGGAGGATCATAGGAAGATGTGTGTATGTAAGCACCATGGCTTGACACTGTGCTAGTCCTGTCTGTTCGTGTCTGTGTGTAGTTATGAGCTGCATCCAGCTGTATGTACATTTGAGCATGTGCTCTGTCCGTGCTTATGTGTGTGTGGGTTCTTTCTGGCTGTGTATGAGGAGAATCTCGACCGGGCTGAAGAGGATCCAAAGTCTGTAACACCTCCTCCACACTTAGAAGCAACACCTCCCCCTCCTCCAGCTCCCTGCTGCTAGATCCCCCATCCCTGAGTGAGCACACAGTGCCTGGAGTTGGGGCTAACGGTCCAGTGGTCAGACTCAGTTCCAGACCACCACAACCAGTATTGGACACAGACAGGCCTGCCTGTGGCTGCTCCTCTACCAGCTCGCATACTTCCAGCTCAGGAGACGAGGGATCCAGGTCCTCCAGCACTTCTCCATTGCATTCCTGTGGTCCATTGGAACAGGGAGGATCAGAGGAGGAGCTCTGTGGTACAGCTGACAGCTCTGCAGGAGCAGGTGGTGCCTCTGTGGGGGTAAGGGACTCAGGGGCAGAGGGATTCACATCTTCTTGTGCTAGGCCTGGGTCCTCTATCTCTATTTCCTCTTCGTGTGATATTAGCGCTTCCTCCAGCAAGGCCATAACCTCTGGAGACCCTCCTACATGGCTGCTGATTGGCTGCAGCAACGGTGAATGAGTTACATAGAGGCAGAGCTTCCTGTAGCATTGCACCAGCAAACAGAGCTGTTTGTTCTCCTGGAAACAGGAATAGTCCTTACAGCGGCTGCATGACGACCTGATCTGCATCTTCTGGCCTTTACAACCCGAGCAGACATAATGCTGACACTCTGGATGTGTTGGGGAAATGGGATCCTGGAGCAGTTTACCTGAGACAAAAACATGAGCGAGTTGTTAATCTATGTGTTAATCCACTTTTCACTTATGTACGGAACAACAAAGTTGTTATCAAGAGATTCAGGGGAATCAAAGGTTTCAAAGGTTCTGAAATAGCTGTCCGGAAATGTGTAGTTAAATGGATTCCCCTGAATGAGAAATGATGGGGACATGGAAAGTTCATAGGTTGACGAATGTGGACCAATCGTTGGGATGCGCACACTCCAGCACGTGATTAATTGTGAGCATGTTAATCAGTCATCTTCATAACAACTTTGTTGAAGAGGAATATGAAAATGAATTTTTTTTTTTTTAAATGGTCTTCCATGAGGATCGAACTCACAATCTTAAGACTAAAAGGTCAGGTACCCTACTCGGTGAGCTAATCAGTGACACTAGATCCACCTTGAAATTACCATTAAGAAACGTTCTTGCCAACCCCTGTGTTAAACTACTGTTTTTTTATCTCGAAAAAATTCTCGTTATCATGAGAAAACAGAGTTAAATAAAGATATGAATCGATGGCCGCTTAGGGCTTCCATACTTATGTACACCAAAGATAGTACTATCAACTAGCTGCACAAGAGTCATTTAAAGTCATGTCCATTCACTGTCATGCCTCTACAGAAACAGCTCCAATTACCATTAGAATTGATTAATCTGCTAATTATTTTCCCAATTAGCCACTTGGTCTGTAGAACATTAAAAGACAATTTCCCAGAGTGACTTCTTCGTATACTTTGTTCAATCTGGGATTCTGATCATATTTATACATTTCATGTTGGTGTTTCTCATACCTTTTAAAAAACATATCTGTCCCAGTTTATTAACATAAACAAAGACTCCAACCTGTGTAATCATTATGTTCACATTACTGACTTTTACTGCTTACACCACCCAACCTGTAAATATTGCATGAAAGCACAAATAAATCATGCCAAAAACACCACTGAACAATCGAGAGAGGTCAGAAATACTACCATGGCATTCTGTCAACATTATCCATCTCTAAATACAAGCTGTACCAGCAAACGGAGTGGGCAAATAAAGCATGAATAGAAAACACATGGCTCTGCAGCAGACACAACAACAGAGGAGTGATCTGTCTTGACAAGAGGACAGATGACTGGGGCTCTGCCTCGGTTGCTATGGAGACGACGGCGGTGAGCACTACAAATCGTGTCAACTGCTGCGAGCACACGCACGCCCACGGACACTTCAGTCAATATGAATACTAACGTTATGATCACTCACTTTTATCAATGTGAAAGTCATTTGTGGTACTGATGATAGTCTTGCAATGTAGTGAAACAATACGACAAATATTTTCAGGATGCTTACCACAGACAAGGCATGCGAGGGACTGTCGGAAGACAGGCAGTAGCTTGTACATCTCTGCGAAGGTGTGAGGCTGCCGCGGGTCACACTGCAGCACGGCCCGGCTGGCGGACACGTACAGAGCGGTTGCATTAACGGGGTTCATAGCGGTGTACTCCGCAGCCTCGGGGAAACACGGCCCGGGAAAAAATCCAACCACTCTCTGCAACGGAGCTCAAGATAGCCAAGTCTCAGAGTGGATGGAGGGAGTATAAACTGGCCTGGCAGAGCAACAATCAGACACTCCAGCGTGTCAATGCAGACATATGAATTAATAATAGACACAATAATAGACAACGAACATGGTGAAGTGGTTATCACTAGACGCGCACAACGTTAGCTCGGCTAGCTATAGTTAGCATCACCGGTTCGTAGTCGCTCCAATTCATCGACGAGCTTTCATATCACAAATAAAGTTTCTCTTAATTCGGACCAATTAGACCTTAGGTTACAATTCCTTACATTATCCCTAACGCTACCTCACAGCTAACAGTGAATCAAACGGTCAAACGACCCATGATCAAAAGGTTAGCATTATGTAGCTACAGTTAGCTTACGATATCAGCCAATCGTTCTACACGAGAGATGGTCGAAGTTAGACATAGCGCACATTTGCTATTCAACACTGTGTCCTCGTCGATGCCTAATTGAACAAAGAGTTCCTCAAAAGATCACACATTCGTTTGGTTAGCAATTAGCTACCAGACCCCAGGCGCGCACTTGATGTAAACAAGGCTAACCAGTTAGCGTTAGCATGGCTAGCCAAATTAGCTAGCGAAAATCCAAGCGTATCACTACCCCCCTCTAGAGCCGCCTTATACCTCACGCGTAGGAGGGAAATAAAAACTGTAAATTGAAATCCTGCGATTTTTATACGTTTTGCTATAATACTTGGAGAGCATCGACCGGAACATAGCTAACTACTCGTTTTACAAATGCATCAATCATTCGATTTTCCACTTTTCCTCGCATCAACCCCTCTCCCCAGGCATGATCATCTCGCGAGACTTCGCCTAGTTACCCTGGTTACTGTAGTGTACGAAGGGATCACATTCTACTCTGAACAATACACACCACACACACTTTCTTTACTTGCTGCCATAACCAACACAACAACTTGCCAATTAAAAGTAGTAATTACTTAATTATTTAAAGAAGAGTGTAAGAAATTAGACTGACTTGAATTAGGATCGAAGCATCGAGCTATATCATCAGCTTTTACCAGTTCCAGACCGCAGCTGGTGGGTGAAACTCAACTAACAACAAACACTGAATATCAGGTTGCAAGTGTTGGTGCCACTGACTGTGTGGTTGCTATTATTATAGAAAATATCAAAAGTGAATAGGCTTACATCCATTTTTATTCTGTTGTTTACTGAATTGTCTGTGTCAGTTCTATTCATTTATTACCATGGAATAATCAGAAATTAGAAAAACTTGGAGCATAGATCGAGGAGGGGAAATTGTTGTGACACAGTTGCAAACATTGCACATCAAGTCATAAAGGAATAGAAATAATAATAGAAAGTTGATAAGTAAAGAAGTATATAAATATAAGATATAAAGAAAAAATATGAAGGAGAGTGTGGATATGTACAATATTTACATTATTAACAGTATGTAATGATGAACAGAAGTAGTGAATAAATAGTAGTAGCCCAGTAATAATAAGTACTGGTAGGATTGATGTGGAATGGATTACAAATCCTTAAAAGAAATCCTCAAAGCATATTGCACAATGAATATTAAAACAGAAAACACTGCACATTAAGTATTAAAACAGATAATACTGCACATAATGTGAAGTATTGCACTATAAGGTCCAGTGTAATAACTATGGGTATGTGTGTCTGACACAATAAAAGTAATAGTTTGTACAGTATTAATTTGTACAGTTTTAGGGTAACTTGGCCTAGGCTGGGCAATATGGCCAAAAATGTTATCATGATAAAAAATAATCATATAATTCCATATTGCTAATTCTCACAATAAATGTCAAATCATTAATTCTTTCAAGTTTAAAGACTGATTTTTGACCTGTCCTGACTGAAAGCTGAAGAAACCAAATGGTTAATTGTGGTTTTAAACTAGTCTTTATGGTCAGAACATGGAAAACACTTGCCAAACAGTGGGCCAGCTAACAAATTTGTTACAATTATGATATCATCTTTTTTTTCAACAAATATGCATGAGTAAAATTAAGTAAAATCTTTTTTCACTCCGTTTTCCTCAACAATTTTTTTTATTATTCTATTACTGCAGTGTTTACAATTAGTAATAGCCATTGAAGGCATGGTGAAAGGTACACTTACCATTTTTTCCTACCGCATCTCAGGTACGGTGGACCTTGAGTAAAGATATTTTTGTCAAACTACTTTTTCCAAGGCCAAGACCTTCAAGCTCAAATTATGACTTTTTTAGGACTAAAAACTCACATGTTCTAAAATGACTAAAAGATTACAAACTGCTCCTCCTACCCTGTGAATGACACTATGTTCTTCAATGCAGAATTAAGTCAGGTACAGTTGAGAACGTTTTTGTATTATATGTCTATGTGTATATTGTGCTATTCAGTTGAGGCAGTAGGCTACTTCCCGTGGACTCCAGTGATCCTAGAAATGTAGTTGTTTCCCAGACTATTTTCTTATGCAATATCTGGTCTGCTTATAACCTCGCCTTTATACAGATAAATATGTTTAAGTCATAATTATAACACATATTACATAGGGTTCTACAGGTCAACATATTACTCTTATAAAAGAGGGTCAGTAAGTAATTGAATGCTTGTCGTGAAAATCAATACATTATGCACGGTCATTATTTTGCCCTATTTTAAACTGTCAGGCAGTCCTTACCTCCGGGTCGCCAACAGGCTCTGTCGATCAAGTTGTTATATTCCCGTGCATTTTCGGGGAATATTAGTGATAGAGACCCCTAACTGAGAAAGAGGCCAACCGGAAACGCTAAATTCAGGGAAAACTTATCCTAATAGCTTGACTTTCATATTTCAGCCTTCGGCGAACTACAGGAAAACTTGTTCCCCTCGAGGTCCCGCCCATTATACCAAGCTTCGTTTTCCTTCTTTCTTATTGGTTATGAGAGCTCGCCCCCATTTGGTATTGGCTCAAAATTCTGTCTTTCATTTCCTGCCCGCTGTCACCAGAGAACACGCAGGGCAATGATGGCGGCTTTCAGTGTGGCTCGAAGCAGCTGCGGACTAATAAACGGGTTGAGGATATCTTACAGGAGTTTAGCGCCAGTAAAACATGGCGCAGTCGCTGCCGCAGTGCCGCAGACGAACCTGCTACGGGACTGCCGCTGGTATTCCGTCAGCCACCTCTCCGTAAAGGAGAGGATTGACAAGAAACGGAAGGCGGCGCTAGTCGGGGGAGGTCAGAAGAGAATAGATGCACAACACAAAAGGGTAAAGTCAGCTAAAATTGACTTACTTTCTTTTATGTTCACCTGCATTTACGCTAGCATGTGTGCGTTTAAATGACTTAAAGCTTCAAATACATGACAGCTAGAGTAACGTTAGTTGAGGTGTGCAATGCGTGGCGCATGGGCTCCAAGTCAACGGTTAACTTACTGCTGGAGTCTTTAACTTCTAACTCTCAGTGGCACTTTCAGGAATGTCCTATGTTGAACATCCACCTGGCTGATCCCCAGTGCCCTTGAGCAAAGAATTAATCCTCTAACAACTTCATGTAGAAGTTCCACTTGGCAGATTTTAACTCTGATAAAAATGATAAAATTGCAGTGTCCACAGCCCAATGTGAAGGACGAAAGTCAGACAACTTGACATGTGACCTATTTCACTATAATAATAATTCTTTCTGGTTATGACCAGTCCTGATTTGTTTGCACAAATTAATGTAATAGTTGGAGGGATGGTCAGATGTTATGCTGTTTTGCTCAGTGAAATCCATAGATGTAACTTGGTCAGTAAACCTATAGAAGTAGGTGATATCAACAAAACCCTCTGTAGAAAATATTTAGGGGAAACACAGACTGGAATGTAAATTAAATACCTAACAAACCCAGGTACTAAACTCATATAAAATTAAGTATTGCCATACAGCAGCCCTTCTGAACAATAGACAGCATTGGCCACAATAGACTAATACACCCAGAGACATTAAAGGGATAGGTTCCACATTAAAAGGAGTATGGCAAAATCTCTAATGAGTGACAAATTTGTATTGTGTCGTCGGAACAAGCAACTGTAGTGTAGTGTTCTTCAATTCAAGTAAATGTGTAGTAACTCAGTGTTATGTATTGCAGGGTAAGCTGACAGCCAGGGAGCGAGTGGAGCTCCTGCTGGACCCCGAGTCCTTTGTGGAGTCGGACATGTTCGTTGAGCATCGCTGCTCTGACTTCAACATGGAGCAGGATAGAAACAAGGTAACAGGGAGGGCGCACACAGGCCACAACTCAGCAACATCATGCTTTATACACTGGAAACGTTTCTTCTTCTGGGGTTTAAAATATTAATTGTCTTGATATTTTTCTCTCTCTGTCATAGTTCCCGGGTGACAGCGTTGTGACAGGCCGAGGCAGGATCAATGGCAGGCTGGTTTATGTATTCAGTCAGGTATAATGTGTAATTATACTGTAACAATACTACATTGTGGCAGTACACAGCAGCTTGGTTTCACCTGTATAATATTTTTTTCATCTTGCCCTTTTCTGTTTTCTTTCAGGACTTCACAGTGTTTGGCGGCAGTCTGTCTGGAGCTCATGCACAGAAGATCTGTAAGGTAAAAAAACTGAGATACTGAGAGTCTTTTTCCCTCAGTAAAAGGTCCTTGTTGACAATGAGACTTAATGTCTGTGGGTGTACTTGAATTTTGTTTATGCTTCTTCTTATTTGATCTCAGACTGTTCAAATACTCATTTGAATGTTCAACATATAAATATTCTGTGCTCAGATTATGGATCAGGCCATGACAGTTGGAGCCCCGGTCATTGGGTTGAACGACTCTGGAGGAGCTCGCATCCAGGAAGGAGTGGAGTCACTGGCTGGATATGCAGATATATTTCTGGTGTGGTTATTTTGTAGAGTCTTTGTACGACCCTGCTCATTCATTGAAATCTTAATTATACTCAATACATGTACATTATACTTAAAATAATACATACGTTCTGGGTTGAGTAGCAGACACTATAAGCACCACACACTTTTGTGCATTTAACGTATTCCCAATGTTAACATTTTGAAATACATATGGGTGGAGGTTTAAGGTTGTTAGACTCTATAAGGTAAAGTAAGTAAGTAAAGTTAAGTAAAAACAAAACATTCTCCTTTTCAAGAGGAACGTGTTGGCTTCAGGAGTTGTCCCTCAGATATCCCTCATCATGGGTCCATGTGCAGGGGGAGCTGTGTACTCGCCCGCCCTGACAGATTTTACCTTCATGGTTAAGGTAAAGAGCTGCACAAAGACAGCTAAAATCCATTTTTTTATATTAACTAATCATCTTATAATCAACACTGTCTTTCATTTTTAGCCACAGCAGTGATGCAAAATCAAATGTTTCAGTGTTTGTAAAGTGTCAGCATTCTTTTAATTTTAGCTTTTCTGCAAATTAAGTAAGCATACCCGTTTCTAAGATTGTATTCTCACAGCTGTGCGCACGTGTGTGTGTGTGTGTGTATAGGACACATCATACCTGTTCATCACAGGACCTGATGTTGTGAAGTCTGTCACCAATGAAGACGTGACTCAGGAGGAGCTCGGTGGAGCCAAAACGCACACCACCGTGTCTGGTCAGTTAGTTTGTAAAAGCTACATCGCTCCTGATTTTCTTGTTTTGCTTTGTTGAGTTGAGTTTCCTTCCAAAATCAATCTCATGGTGCTTTTGTCATGTGAAATGTTAAGCTGTAGTAGCCACTGGCTCCGCATCCTGCCTTTGGTTTACGTCCTATTGGCCATATTTCTAACAGCTTTTGAGTGTATGAAAGCTGAT
The DNA here is from genome assembly GCF_014851395.1 of Micropterus salmoides. NCBI lineage: Eukaryota > Metazoa > Chordata > Actinopteri > Centrarchiformes > Centrarchidae > Micropterus > Micropterus salmoides. The sequence continues at coordinate 11,526,917 of NW_024041039.1, forward strand.
CCAGGATTACTGTTCACATCAACATAAAAGTGAGCAATAACTCATCTGAGATTGTTTGAGTTAAAATATTGTCTTTAAGGTCTTAAACGTGTCTCATGTCTTCTACCCAGGAGTGGCTCACCATGCATTTGAGAATGACGTCGAAGCCTTGCTCCACCTGCGAGAATTCTTCAACTTCCTGCCGCTGAGCAATCAGGATCCCGCCCCCATCAGGGAGTGCCATGACCCTAGGTAACCAATCACCTTTACCTCCATTTTACAGAACAACCTTAAGTTCTTATCGGGACATGTTTTTAATCTAACTCATGCCTGACATCGCACTCCTTTTTTAGCGATCGTCTGGTACCTTCATTGGACACCATCGTCCCGTTTGAGACGACTAAAGCCTATGACATGTTGGACATCATTCAAACAGTATGTGCACTAACAAACACCCTTCCACTCTTATATGTGGAACCTCATCTCATTTCCACAACTAAAAGTTTCCTTTCTTCATGCATCTGTTCAGATAGTGGATGAGAGGGACTTCTTTGAGATCATGCCCAGCTACGCCAAAAACATTGTGGTTGGATTTGCTCGCATGAACGGACGCACTGTAGGCATCGTGGGTAACCAGCCCAAAGTGGCTTCTGGTGAGTAAAATAATTGAAGGGCCAAAAGTAAGAGCAGCAATGAAAAGGGATGTTGTGTGAATTAGATAATTGTCCCTTTTTAAAAATTATATACGCAAACAAAGCAAGTCCCAAAAAGGGAGAAAATAAGTTGGGAACAAAGGCATTGTCAGTTGATTTATAATTTACACTTGGTGTGTTTTAATCATGCTGTTCTCGTTTATCAGGTTGTTTGGACATCAACTCCTCAGTGAAGGGAGCCCGCTTTGTACGCTTCTGTGATGCTTTCAATATTCCCATCATCACCTTTGTGGATGTGCCGGGCTTCCTGCCAGGTATTCTTTGAAAATCTGGAATAAATAAATACTTGAAATACTCTATATTTTACATCTTAATCAGGTTAGGGTACTGACCTATGATGCCATGAATAATACATTTAGCAGAATGTTTTTGTCTACCGGTTGACTCTTGGTCGCAGATTGGCTTGCACAAAAAGTAGGAAATTTGTCTGCCAGCTATTAAATACATACTACAGTAACACATTTTGATATGGTAGTAAGCCAGGTATCTTAACTAGGATACTCATAATTATTGCCTGACCTTGCTATATTGTGATCTATACACATGAGCCAAAAACTGGGCTACTTCATATGTAAGCAGGCATTTTCCTTGCATTGAAATGTAGCTACTGTCACATCCGACAGCGCCCACCATCACTCCCGTTACAACTTTTGTGATGGCCGTCAACAGGTACTGCTCAGGAGTATGGAGGCATTATCAGACACGGAGCCAAACTGCTTTTTGCCTTCGCAGAGGCCACTGTCCCGAAGATAACCATTATCACCAGAAAGGTGTGTGTGTGTGTGTGTGTGTGTGTGTACACAAAATGAGAAAAGAAAATCTCAAAGTGAAAGAATGAGAGTCAGAATAAATGTTGTTACACTATGTACATAAGACATATGACTCAACGTGTCTGTGTATCCAAGGCTTACGGAGGAGCCTATGACGTAATGAGCTCCAAACACTTGAGAGGAGATGTGAACTACGCCTGGCCCTCAGCTGAGGTTGCCGTCATGGGTGCCAAGGTACAATCACACTCATTTTTGTGTCTCCTGCTTTCCTTTACTTTTGATTTGACAGTAGGTATATTCTGTTTTCTTTCTTTCTCAGGGTGCTGTTCAGATTATCTTCAGAGGAAAGGAGAACCAGGCTGAGGCCGAGGCTGAATACGTGGAAAAATTCGCCAACCCCTTCCCCGCTGCTGTCAGAGGTACTTTCTCACGTTATAGCTCTCCAAAATATCATCCTCCCTCATCCTTTCACATGCTTAAATTGCATGCACCAGTATATAATACATTATACACTTCTCTTTCTGACTGGCCAAATGTTCGGTTTAGGTTTTGTGGATGACATCATAGAGCCGTCGAGCACTCGCAAGAAGATCTGCAGAGATCTAGAGGTGTTGGCCAGCAAGAAGCAGATCAACCCCTGGAAGAAACACGCCAACATTCCTCTGTGAAGCAGCACACCCAAACTGTTACTACATTAACACTATTTAAAGGCACTGTGGGATTTTCTTCATATTGTCTTTGCATTCAAACTGCAGTGGTACCATGTGATGACGACTTGCCTGCCAAGCACACTTCTGTTGTCATATTTAACTGTCATTCACCACTCCGCTGAAAGAAGTAAAGAACGCCCTGATTTTGTAAGTGCTTAATAGCAGTCCCAAATTTATATTTAATATATAAACTATTTTAAAACATCAGCCTCCAGCTGTGACTGGATTTGGGGGAACTATTGGTGCTCTGTAAACCAAATCAGCATGTGTATCTTTACATTTTTATCACTAATATGCAAGCTATTAATAGGAAAATTCTAACACATTCTACAGTACCTGAATGGAATAATACATTGGTCACACATTTTAAGGTAATCGTCATGGCAGTGGGGACCATATTGGTCACTGTTGTTGGTCTGATGTGATGTTCTGAAAACAGAATTGTATCTGAAAGGGCAGACTGAATGCAATTTAAGAAAACACAAGCAATTGTCAACAAGATAGTTGTAGTGGAAAATGCAAACATGCTGTCTGTTGTCATGTAATGTTTCCATAGTTGTCAACGTACTGTATTTAGTTCTTTAGGTTTCTGGTGTGTACAGCAGTAGTTTGCGCTTTCATACGCACTCCGTGTTTCATGTCCTACATTTAGTCATCCTTACAATCTGGAACTGTGCCTTTTCTCTGAGGCAGGCTCTGCCCTGCCATTTGTAAAATAAATCATTGGACTTAATACAGTTACCAAGTGTGTTTTCTTTACTTTTACCAATGCAATAGTTTTTGTAGTCAATATGTCGCTATAATCCCTTGTTGTAAGGATAAAATCAGGTGGTTTAAAATAATTGGCAGCTTTGTCCGCTGAGTGATTTGAAGGTACCAACTAAAATGTCAGTGAAACTCTTAAATATTCAGAGAGCTGAAATATTCAAGCAATTAAATTTCCAATGTCAAAAAGGAACTGTGAAGCTCTACACAGTTATAGTCTACTATGAAAATGCTGTCAAAGTTTTTGATGAAAAACTGCAGCTGTCAACTATTTTGAAACTGAAACAAAGGCACACAAACACTGGGCCATAAATTGATTACAGATTTTATTTTATTAAAAAGAATTTAGGTTCACAGAAAAAAACAGGGATTTAGAGCATTTTAGGGCAACTGATGTCAACTGCACTGCAGAAAAGATCCAATTGTCTCTGATATTTACAGGACTGCCAAGCCAGCCAAGAGAAAGGTAAATGATTGATAAACAAACGGTGGGTGAACGACGATATGGCTGGAAACATTCAAAACACATTCAAACTAATCTGTCAGACAGAGATCCATCACTGCACTGGATATGAACAATGGTAACAACAAATCGTCAGCTTCTTGGATCAGTTAACACTGTAGGCAGGTGAAAAACTTAACTTGATTTGACCTGTAAAATGAACAAACCTAAGAGATAATCTGCTGTAATACTGAACTGTGAAACGATTACAATCAGACCATACAGCGCTTAAAATCTGGTACCCCACAGCAACAATCTGAACTTGGTAACCGTTGGATATGAGTTTCAGGTGTAGGGGGAAGGGGCTGGAATATACTGTAAGTATGTAGGCCACAATTTGGCAACAAACAAGATACATATTCAAGAAAAAGCTGTACAAACATCCGACAAAAACAGAAACACACTTGATTTAAAACTTTAGTACTAAAGCTACAGAATTCAAAATATGTTTATTGTCTTTTTTTAAAACTTTAACTTCAAAAAGCAGTTATTCAAGGGTGTGTGTGTGTGTGTGTGTGTGTGTGTGTGTGTGTGCGTGCATGTGTGTGAACAGAACATGTCCAAGATCTGAGATGGGAGGGCTTCTGTCAGGGGTCAGTTTGGGGTGGGGGGTAAGGAGGTGGGCTTCACCGTCAAATGACAACACTCGTTTTGCTTTGACACACAATAACATCACTTCTTCCAGGTCGGTCTACAGCCGTTGACCTCTGTGTGCCTGTGCAACTACTCAACCATCATCATCATCATCACCACCACCACCACAACTTTACACACATCACACACCAGCACCACCACATACAAGGACTCAGATGGCGCACAGAGAGAGGAGAGGCGGTGGGTGTTAATAAGAGCAAATATATAGTACATTTAGTATTGAGATCCCTTCTATGTTGGATTTAACCAGACGGATCGAAGTGCGACACCAAAAGAAGGGGGCAAGGGTCTGTACAGTGTTACACTGCTCTGTGCTGCTGATGGGGAGCGGAACCAAACAACTGTACATCTGTGTAACAGGGAACCGTAAAAACTGCGAGTACTCCTCAGGCCGGCAGCCAGAGCGCCGTCAGAGATACCGCTAACAAGAACTTAACCAACAGGCTGGAGAGGAGGAGGAGGAAGATTGGGCAAGATGAAGCTCTTGAATAATCCGAACTAGATACTGGAGAATATTCTGGATCCTCCGGTCCGCCTGAAAGAACAGAGCAGACCCTCGCTTCACACTTCCAGGTGAGATCCAGCCGACGCGGGATTCATCAGTAGATCCACTTGACAAACATCCTTCCATCATGTCTTACAGAAAGAGAAAAGTACTTCGACAATGTTTTTTTCTTCTTCTTAAGAGTTTGATTGGCAGGTTATGTGGGTTCGATGTCCCAACCCCCCACCCCCCACCCCTTGTGTTTACTCCTGACGTGGATCCTGATCTCAGGGTCTTTGCCTCTTCTCAGATCAGAACATGGGCATGCTGAATCCCTGGAACAATGGAGAGGAGAGAGACTGTCAGACAATCTTGAACAGAAAATAACTCCAACCTTGCAGTAAGTAATACGCATCACTGTCCCTATCTTTTGGCACTGGAAGTCTAAAAGCTCAAATTCTCGGCATATAAGTCTGGCATCGGGCCATCGTCAGATTGACTATTTATATTCCTACATTTACTGTGTGATTAGCACAGTTGGTAGTGCACAGGACTCCGGTTCAGAGGGTTGTGTGTTCAATCCTTGATGCTAGAATTTATTTTCTTCCCTTTTCAACAAATTGATTGTGAAGCGATCGTATTACATATCACAATTAAGCATGTGCAGGTACATCCCTGCGATTGGTCCACATCAACTAATGGGCGTCCTCAGTATCTCCAGGCAGAGGAAATTCCTGCATTTCTCATTCAGGGGAATCCGAGCTCACATTTTCTGACGGCTCTTTCAGAGGTGTGTCAAGCAAGCCAGAGACTCTTTTGAATTTCCTGCAGAACTTTTAAAATAAAAGCTCCCAATTAAAAACGACATAAAGTACTGCTGCAAAAATGTTCTCACACTTTTATTTTGTAAGCACAATCACTTAAGAGGAAGTGATTACGTGAGTGACTTTTGCTGTCATGACTGAGATCCGTTTCAGCACCAGCCGCTATAATTATTTTTTGCCGCTATCAAAGTAATCTGCCCACGGGCCAGATATTATTGCTGCGGGCCAACTTTGGCCCACGGGCTGTCTATTGCCGACCACTGCTTTAAAGTATGAAAAGTCCAGTTTCAATCAATCAAATCACTCAGTTCTGTATGTGATTTAAGATGTCTAATTTACGCATAGGGCAGCAACACATGATCAACAAATCTAAAGATTATTTTCTTGGTATCGTGGTCAGAAAAGAGCTCAAGATATTCAGTTTACTATCATGGACAGTAAAGTAAAAACAGCGGACGCTCATATTTTAGAGGCTGGAAGCAGTGAATGTTTACATTCTTGCTTTAAATGACTTAAATAATTTATTATCAATATGGATACATATTGTGTCAATATGTACTTACCGACTCGTCTTCAATCATCGCTGCAGAGTCAAAGAAGTCTGGTCTTAATTCTGCTCTTTCACGTCTGTTCCTCGATGGCGGCTAGAAAGGACAAAAGCCAAAATTGATTTGATGAAGTAAAATAATTAATGGAGACAGGGCTCTTGATGCATCTTTATTTCTTTAATGGAATTTCACATTCAAAATGCGGTGAGAGAAAGCATCGTCACTGACCAGGTCGATCACCATCGTGTCTTCAAACTCCTCGTTCATATCCTCCAGCTGGCCCCGCGATGACATCATCACATCCTCGAAGATTGGCTCTGCGTCATCCTCCATCAACCCGCGGCTAATGGAAAATTAAAAAAGAAGCAAGTAGAAGGAACACAATTAGAAAAGCAGCAGCAGCACACCCAACTGATTACCTTCTTTTTTCTTATTCTCTTTATTCATTAAAAACGTTTGTTGCAGCTCTCTAATTTAACAGCGGACTGACACGACCCATAGCGAAGTTGCGAAGCCCGGGCTTCATCTGTTTGTGCTGCTGTTTTTAAAGCTTAACACACTTACACAGTCTGCCGGACGCCCTGATTGCTGCGTGACTTGATGTAGTTCATGCCCGTCCGGTCCTTCCTGTTTACCTCGTCCATCTTCTGCTGGCCGAGCCACGACATCTGCATCTGAGGACTGAAGACAAACAGAGGGTCAACATACTCCAGTTTGATATCACTTCTTAGTACTTGCTATTACATAAAGGTTACTTGTAATTCACCGGTTTACATAACTCAGTTCAATATGTATTTGGAAGTAAATAGAAGATTCTGACTGACACTAATCTTGTCTGTCTTAAAAGGTAATTCATGAATTGGTTTTAACTTCACAAACCATTTCATGTTGGTGTGTATGAATGTATATGTTTTCATTCTGAGTATACACTCACTTGTGTACGTAGTCGTTCTCTGATCCAGGTTCTGAGTCCGGGTCAGGCATGTGTTCTGCCGGTCTGTTCTCTCTGAGGACTGTTGAGGTGAGCTGGGGTGTCTGCAGCGCACCCGGTGTCTGAAGAGTGTCATTACGCATCATCCACGAGCCCTCCACACTAGTCTCTTCTGAAAACGAACGCACAGAGAAAAGTTGATAGTATCAGAAACACAATTTCACGTAACGGATACAGTGCAGATAAGCCTACCCAAATAGAGAGTAACCCTCATCTGTGTTTGTGCACCTGTCTCACCCTCAATGCGTTTCTTGTGTAGAGGCGGTCGTCCCTTCTTGCTGCGGACTGAGCCAGTCTTGCTGCTGGAGCCCGACGTGACAGACATGTGGTCCTCGTCTCCTCCGGTCAGCAGGCTGTTCCTGTAGGAAATCAGCGGCAGCCACACATCCTCCCGACGCTCCGACATCGACTCTGACATAAACTTCTCCAGGTACGAGTGGCTGAGAATGCACGCAGCATATTAGCATGATTCATTTATTTTGAAATGACATTACGAAGGTTTTAAGTGTAAGATTAAGTTTTTGTCTTAGAGTGGGGAAAAAAGATGGAAGGGAGTACTTACACTGTCTTTTTGTCTTGGCGGATTAGTTTGGAGGAAAATTCACTCAGAACCTCAAGGAAGGCCAGGTTGATAGGAGGAAACTCTGGTCCTCGAGGATTCTGGTACTTAAATGCAAACTCTATTCCATCCCTGACATGAGTGCACAAGACAGAGACAGAAAGGGAGGAAATAAATTGCTAGCAGAAAATATTTCCATACATTCAAGACATACTCTTGTCATAGTGTGAATTTATTAGATGTTGAATTGACTTTTCCCAGCAAATCTTAAAATATAAATATGTCACCAGATGTCAGTGTACTTTTCTTCAGCTTGTAAGCAATTTAGGCTATGTCACCCATCCTGTAGTATCCTGTGTATGTTATGGTAGCCCGAATTTGAGTGGAAGCTGTAGTACTGAGCAGATACGCACTCAATCAACTTTTCAGTTTTAAAACATCTGTAATAGATTTATTTCCTATTTTGCTCTCAGTCTGTGCTTTTACTTTTTTCAGTCAGGCTTGCTCCAGCATTTTAGGTACCTGAGCTACATTTCAGAATATATTAGGTTAGACAGACACCTTGAAAAAGGTTTATTTGTGTGTTAATAATAATGGCAGAAAATCTACCATTAAAAATCCTCTACATGACTGACTGAATCAAAATCCTACACATAATATTCACCTTTTTATTACAGATTCAAATCCACATCACTAAAATGTAGCACAGTCATCTGCAAACTTTCTAATTCTGTTGTGGGAAACACCCTCACCGTCTTTTTATCTCACTTTAATCTTAGCTAAGTGTTCTTAACTCCCTAAATATCCGATTACAGGTGTAAGCCCAGTCTAGTGCCCGCTAGAGAAAAGAGCCCTCGTGGTCTTACTTGTGCAGAGTGGCAACAGCCTCTCTGGTCTTGATCTGATCCAGGCCGAAGGTGAGCGCGAAGCGGCGGGCCAGCTCCTTGATGCCGCTGACATGAGACGACGTTCGGTCCAAATTGGGTCCCTGATCCTGCAGAAGCTCGTTGAACAGCTGCAACACACACACATTGACTAAGTGTTTGTGGCTATGCACATGAGAGCACTTAAAGAATGCACCATTTCAAACCAGACAGCTGTGTATGGAGCCTGTAATTTTGTCTTTATCAGAGTCTCACCTGCTGCAGACTGAGGATGAGTGTCTTGGCACAGAGAATCTTGTCTGTCTGTCTGGTTTTACTCAGAGTCTCCTTGATGATGTCGCCATAATCATTATAATACTGAGGCAGAAAAACAAAACAGTTAAAAACATGCAAGATGACAAACTGGAGTACATTCAATCTCACGTCATCTACAGATTTTCACAATTGCAATCTAAACCAGAACTTATGTGACATTTGACATCCAAATTAGGTTACTTTTTTTGTGTTTAAAAGAAAAAAATATTCTTCTTAAGCTCCTTGTTTTTCCATAATGCATTTAATTTACAGTTATTTGCTCTTCTATTTTGTCATTTTGGATTTATTCATTTTTAACTAAAATGATTACTAAGATAAATCTGCTACATCCTAGAGCAGTCTCCTTTTTACATTTAACAACTACAAACTTAAAAATAGTGTATCATTAAATTATAATTAGAAATCAAAGACATTGCTAAGACAAACTGCTACAATCTACACTGCATTTTTGCAATAAGGCCCAATCAAGCAGGCGATCAACTCAAATCTTTTAAATCACCTTTAGATACCGTTTTAATGGTTTCTGAATGTTTCATATTGCCTTATTATTTTATGCTGATTATGTCAATATTGCTGTCAAGTACGGATAAACAGCCACCTTCATGTAGTGTTTGAAGATGTCGGCAGCAGCGGGCATGTCTACAATGTCGTAGATGATGAGTTTGCAGAAAGCTGCAAGCAGATTTCTCCTTTTGTGGAGAGCCTCGATCTTGTTGGCTTCGTCCTCCTCATCTCCCTCTAGAGGCAGATGGACAGATAAATGAACAGGAGGACAAAAGAAGATGAGGAAAATGGCAAATTCAACAAAACAAAATAATTTTGTTGATTTTTCAAACTATCTTCAAGCTCATCTAATTCAGTAAGAGCTGTAATTCAATGAGAACTGTCTCTCTCACCCATGCTCTGACTCTCATCGTCCTGGTCGATGAAGACGTGGTCCAGGACAAAGTTGAGCAGCTCGTTCTGCAGAGTGCCGTCCGGGTTGAAGACCAGTGGCTGGAGGCCCTCCCTGCCGCCAGAAGTCAGCTGGTGACTGAAGATCATCAGCAGGTCACAGAGAAGCATGAACGCCTGAGCAAGAGGCAAAAATGAGGAATTATGATATAACATAAAAAGACAAAACTAAAGACTGATTTCTTTCGTGTGTTAGAAAACATGCTTGTTTTGTCAAAATTTTTTTTTTTGTGGGTCAACAAAAAAGTTTCTTTCTATTCCCTCTAGTAGATCAGAATAAACTCATCTTTACGTCTAATGAAAATTAAATTTGATCAATCATGCTCTTCTAACATCTCAAACACTGTGACAGTTGTGACTGTACACAGTTTCTAGTTTTTAACTGGTTATCCATACACATTCTGACAATAATGAATAAAAATGACATCCTTTATATTTTTTTGTGAAAGTGGAGGTGTGAGCAGGTCAGGTGTGTATTGTCACCTGTTCTTTGACTGGTGTGTTGACGTTGGACAGGCACTGCTGGCACACAGCCAGGAAAGACTTCACCACTCTCCTGAGAGCCAAAAGGTCATCCTGCGCGCGCGCACACACACACACACACACACACACACACACACACCCCAGAAACCACAAACATTAGCCACATTTTTAACAGAAAATCGATATTAAACAGCATTATCAGTCAGTCTAAATGTCTTGCCCTAGCTAACTGCACCAGAGAAGTCATCAAACTTTAATGATTCCAATTAATTATCTACTAACTTCATTGAGGCAGAAGAATCAATACACTTCGTGTTAACGCTGGTCGAGTCTGTCAAAGGGCTTCAGAGAGCACAGTGGGACATTGTAGACTTATAAACTAATGAACAATTTTTCTTTTTTTATTCTTGAGACATGTTCAGGAATTGTTATTCTGAATAATTTAAATATTAATGGTCAGTGGTGATGCTGTTATAATGCATCAGCAACCAATAAATCCCTAAAAATGCTTCTAAATGACATGTTTCTGATTTCAAAAGAAAAGGTGTTAAAACTATTACCTACTACTACTCAGTGCATGTTATACTAATATTGGCTGCTTGGATCTGATAGATAATTAATTGGCAACAACTGACAATTTATCATTTAAGTAATTTTTTAAGCGAAAATGCCAAAAATTTAGATGTCTTTAATATGAATAAATGAATATTAAACAAATTAATATTTGTTCATTTTCTTAGGCCTTCTTCTTACAAATAAACTTGCCTTTGACTAATAGACCAAACACTTCATCAGTTAATTAAGAAAACTATCAGTAGTTGCATCATTAGTTAATAGTGAATAATTAAAAAAGACAATAATAATAATAATAATAAATAATAATAATGATGGACGCACATGCAGAATATTTAGGCTACTGTAGGTCAGAGTGCAGAAATACTGAACTTGAGTTAAAAAAGACCATCTTTCAACTTGAAATGTTGCGCTGTAGGAGAGGCAAAATATTCCCCAGCAGTGAATTAGGGGTTAAACTGTCTTGGAGGTTTGGCCTTCAGTCTTCCACAAAATAACAGCCTGATCTGCTGCCGCTGTGCAGTGTTTAAGTGTTAAATCAAATAGATTGGGGGTAAGCCCCTGATTCGGTAGTAAGCATCATGTCCGATCGTGAGATTAATTTTCACACCTAAGCTGCCCTTCTCAGCAGAAATACAGATAAGCTCCTGTCCCTCTGGGTCACCGATGCTCAGACACAGCAGTCTTATCTCTGAGCCCCTGACTGAGGATAAATGCTGTGTTCAAATCTCTGTCAGTGAGGTGAGTCGAGCACCTTGCTGGGTGCCCCCTCTGTGATCTTGACCAGCTGCCAGAGGATGGAGTAGTGGGAACACTGCAGGGCCTGGACAGCTATCTGCTCCGGCATGGAGCCCTGCTCGATGCCCGCCTTCAGCAGCCGGTAGCAATTCCCAAATAAGTCCCACCGCGTCAAGTCGTGGGCACTAAGGCAGGAAACAAGAGGGAAAACACATTACATTTCACTGATTAATTAAGTTTATTTAGTGGAAGTTTTTATCCAGTGCTTTCATTCAGTTTTACAATTTACAAGTTTTGATGTGGTATGGATGTCTTGGAGTGTTAGCCTTTGCCATCACCTTGGACTATTCACTATTTTCTGATATTTTGTGATAAATACTAAATAATTACTTGAGAAAACAATCAGAACATAAATCAATAATGAAAATAATATTTTAGTGAAGCTAAACGGATGGAAAGTAAAAAGTAAGGAGAGAGTCTTACTTGTGGAAGGCTGTGAGTCTCTTGAGAGTCGATAAAACATTGTAGATATCGTCATCATCGGCCTCCTCAGCCTGTAGTGTAACAAACACCTTTTAGCACACAAAGGCTAGACTAATATTTCTGCCTTTAACCTAAACACATGGAATAAACACTAACCCTAGACATGTAAGTATTATGATTCTCTTTAATTTGTATTTTTGCACCTACATTTGGGCCTGGCACAACAAATTTGAAATTGATATATATCTTCATAAATTTATAAATCAAATCAAATAAAGATTTTGGGGCATCATTTCATAGTGACAGTGGAGATACAGACAGGAAAAATTGGGAGTGGGGAGTGATATGGCTTGTTATATTCATGTGTCTTAACCACCAGTACATCAGGACACCTCAAAACTGCATATTTCTAATCACCCACACATGTTCATGTGTAGCTTGGGACTAAATTAAAAAGCTATGGACCCCTTAATGACATTATGAATAATAAATACATCCACATGACTATTTTCACCCATCCCTTTCCAACAAACACCTGCTGCTCTTCCCGTCATACCTCCTGCAGAAGCTCTTCCACAGAGTGTGTGAAGCGATCCGTCATCTCGTCGATGAGCTGTGAGCGGGCGATGTCCACACGGTTCATGATGGTGTACTCCTCAGAGCAGAGGATGCTGTAGGTCTTGCTGCAGGCCTCGAGCACATCCATCTCGATGTGCTTCTCCACCACCAACCGGATCTGCTTTAGCAAGGCGTCCAGGTGCTTCTCCATGCGCCCAGCGCTGTACACGTCCAGGTCAAAGAACTGAGGGATCTGCAGCAGGTTGGCTACCTTCTCAGAGTCTGCCTGGTACTGTGGATGAGGAGATGGAGAGGCGGGAATTATATAGATGTCTTATAGCATACATAAAAAAGTCAGAGGCAGTAAAGAGAAAGAGAGACCCTTCAATCAACACCTGATCCTTCTTTCTGTTTCCCAGTCAGTGAAATGGCTGATTACATTTTAAGTATTTAGCCAGCACATTTGTCCAGTGTGGCATTCATTCAGTAACACTTCTCATGAATAAGTAGAAGAAGTAACACCTTGATAGATAATTTCGACAAACAGATCAGACACCCAGCCCACTCATTAATCAGTGTCAACGGTCTCTCTTTTGCTGGTCCTATGCAGGCTGGCTTTCAGGAAGATCTTACCTTGGACAAAAGCATGGGCAGAGCCATGATGAAGTGCTCTGTCAGTTTGTTCTTATCGTCTATCTGAGTCTTCCTCTCCTTTGCTGTCAGCACCTGGATGAGCACACAAAAAAGCTCAAGGTCAAATGTAGTAGGTGTAAAAATAGGCAGAAAAAGGGTCATAAAGTGTTATTCATGGACATTCTCCATGTGCTACCTCACACAATAGTTTGTGCTGAGGTCCCTCTACATTGCACCCAGATGTAAAGTAAGTTACCAGTGACAATTTTGGCCCAGTAACGGGCAATTACAATAAATAAGAAAATGTTAAATACAGTTGTCATTTAAAATGATCCGGTTTTTTTTTTGACAAACATAGCAAGATTGGTTCATTTTTTTCACATTTAACAGAGCTTGGATTAATCCTATAGTAGCATTTAACTCATCCGTTCCTCTCATCTTCAAAACCAAGACACACTAATCTATAATGACACTTGTCTACTTGATCTCCTGATCTCCTGTCAAAGTACACAGTCTGGGAACATAGTCACATAAATATCTCTTTTAAATTGGCAGAGTATGACTACCACGTCTAAATTTAGACAGATTCTTTTCTGTACAAACAGAGGGGAAGGCAGGCAAGAACAGCCGTGGCCTGGATTTGAACCCAGGGTGTCGCAATTGGCACAGCAGTGTATGCCTTAGCCTTTTAAAAACACAGTGACGAGCACTGTAGAACTCCTGTTAACCAATTTTGCCGCCTTGAGCAGACATTTAGCTAACTTACAACACATGAATAGACAATTGTAAGTATTGCTCAAGGCCTCTGTTGGCAGGTTACCTCATGAGTCTCACCTTTCTACTCAATTGGTGCACAATTCAAAGTGAATGCTGACAGAGTGCTAACGGTGTACAGAGTGTATACTTGACCAACCCGTTTGCCAGTGCCTCTGCCAACAGGTGGATGTGCCTCTGCTGCCTGTCGGATGGTGCACACTGTCAGCTCTATCAGTGCACTCTCCTGTCTGTCTGACAACACTGCAGAGGAAGACGGAGGGAGTCAAAGCAAAGGAGAGAGAGAAAGAGATATATACAAAGAGAAGAGAAGGAAGCAAATGGGAAAGAGAAACAGAGAAAGGGATTTAAACAGGGACCAAGAAAGAGTTTCAAGGAACAAGATTTCATGGCATCATCTCTTCTAGATGTTTTTTGGCTGTGAAGTTGTGCTTGATGTGAAGTAGTCTAAGCCACATGCTTAAAGAGAGAACAAGAACAGTGTGTGTGTCTTACACTCCTCTCCCTGCACAGGCTCCTCCAGCAGAAGTTCGGTCATACACTCCCAGTCTTTCAGCAGCTCCTGAGAGCTTTCCCACAATGAGTCCACCAGGTAGGCTGCATGCTCATGGAGCTACACAAAGAAAGTACATGATCAGGTATTGCAGGCATTGTGTGTCTCCAACAATGTAAATTTGCCAGTTTAAGGGTTTTACCCACAAGGATACGGTAACAATATATTATTTAAACGTTTAAAATATAATCTACCTTTGTGCATAGGTGGTATGTATAATTTGTCATTGTTTGTGCATTATGTGTAATAACAGTGACAGTGTGTGAGTGTTACCTCACTCTCCAGAAAGAAGAGCACCAGCATACGGATGAGATTTCCGTTGGGACTGCTCCTCCCTCTGCGCTTAGCCAGCGCTTCTTCTGCCTGCGGGTCATGACGACTGAATAACCTGACAGCAGAAAGAGAGATTGAGAGATGGAAAAGAGGAGAGCGAGAAATAAGGAGAAGAAAGGAGCAATACAGAGAAGGAGTGAGCAAAAAAGATTAAAGACAAGGGAGGAAGCTAATAAGACAGACTTTAGAACCCACTATTAAATGACTAATAAGATCCAAACTAAAAGGCAAGCTCAACATTATTTCAAATCAAAATTATCTTAAGATAATATAGGAAAGACTTCAGGATGGACTCACTTCCTGTGCAGGAACTCTCCAGCAGCAACTGCCACTGGTCTGTGGGCAGAGTAAACCAGGTGGTACACATTCTCACAGTCCTCATTGGATAAGGCGTCTTCACTGCCCCTGTAACAGATAATAAAGATAACACTTAACACAAAGACGTAAAAATTGGCTTTGGTGTCTCCTCAGTACAAATCAAGGAGTACGAGAATCAGAAATAATAATGTAGGGAAGAGTATTTGAGTACATGAAACTAAATTTATTAGGCATATAAAGTGATGTCCATTGAAACAGTGCTTTGAGTGAACAATTGTGCCCAATGTCACACTGAACTAATTATCCAACCTATTTGTGGGACAAGGGCAAAAAGCATTTCAGTTACTCACTGCAGGATGAGTGTGACCAGTCTGATGGCCTCCACAGCCACATCATACTCCTTATCCAGTGTCATTGATACAATACGGTCCTGTCAAAACAGATATAATTAAACAGGGAAGCAACTTGGATAAATAAGCGCAACAGAAATTAGACAACATCAGATCTAAGCATGACTCAGTCCTATTTTTCAGTGTCTTAAAAGCAGTCACGATTCTAACTTTTAATTCTTGCGGATATTACCTTGAAGCGGTTGGTGAACAACTCTAACTTGGGGAACAGTTCTCGGTTTGTGTACAGATTCTGTAAAGCCTTAAGGCACTTCAGACGAACCTCTCCTTGCTGAAAAAGAGAAAGAAACAGAGTTTAAAAAATTTCAAAGAAAAGCAGATTGTGGTGGGCTAGTAAATATTATCAGACCCACTGAATCAATTTAGAAGTGGTGCACTAATATCATAAGAAAACATCAGCAGAGGCTTGAAGAAATGCGAGAAAACAAACAACAAAACCGTGGTGGTGTGCTTACCCTATCGTGTAGCGTCCATCCAACATATTTCAGGTAACTATCATTAAGAAAAGCATCGCTGTACATCTTCATCCATACTCCAATCTCCTCAATACAGATGGCTCGGATTTCAGCAATCGCATCCCTGGAAACAAAATTACATTCACCACGAACATCATTATTATTATTATTATTATTATTATGACAAACAAGTCTCCGTACTGCTTCGGCAGACAACATTTGACAAAAAATGGTCATGTCTGACTGTTAATTATTAACATCAACAAACACAAAATGTACCTGTAGCGATGCACAAAGATTCCCTTGAAGATGGAATTCATCATATTCTCTATTTCGTCCTGGTTTTCTTGAAGCTGTAAAGAGGACAAACACCAAGTTTTAGGAAGGACAGACTGTGGCCAGGACATTTTAGTATGTAGCACAGTATCCCAATAAGCTAAACAGTGACAACAGGTTATTCCTTATTTTTAACAATCTGAAAAGTTACTTTAAACACCAACTGACCTCCTTCCTCTTCTGTAGCAGCAATTCTAACTTCTCATTGGCCCGTTTACCGGCTATCTTGTTCCTCTCAGCCTCGTACTGTCTCTGGGTGTTGTCCTGGTGAATGCTCAGGTTCAGCGCCACATTCACCAGCGCTGTCATCAGCTTCATCGCTATGTAGAGACAAAAATGCACATACTAAGGCTCTGTAATAAATAAATTCTCCTCCATAAATTTTCCTCGCAGGAAATTTGTTCTTGATTTCTTCATTTTCTACCTCTTGTAAAAAACCTGTACACAAGTCTAGGTTAAGTTCTATAACATAAAAGAAGAATCACACTTTTTGTTTTTTTGTGGCAAACAAAGTTGTCAGATGCAAACACGGTATACCATAAGTATAAAGGTGTAACAGTAAAGCGGTCGTCTCCCACATCAAAATAGGTTTCCTCAATTGACAGGTGGAATAATAATCTCAGTCATTTTTAACGTCTTTGCAGACACTTTGATTACATGTATTTATTGTCATTACCTGCCTCTTGTAAGATTCAGCACTACCCTAACAACATCGGTGGTGTTTTCATTCACTGCCAGCCATTGTGGAGGTGTGTGCAACTCACTTAATAACTGTTCAAAAACATAGTGTACAAATAAATGTCTTATTGTTACTGTAATGATGAGGACTGCTGCAGCACTCATAAAGCTGGTGTCAGTACCTGCTAACGTGGAGGTGTGTCTGAAGGCTCGCACTTGAGAGTCGGACAGGCCAGTGAGGAGTGAGATCACCGTGTCCATCATGTACTCGTCGTAGATGATGCTGTACTGACACTGTCGGATCAAAACGCTGATGAACTCACAGAAGTTGTAGCGGAACTTCTTCCACATAGGCCCTGGCATGGTGAGGGGATAATCCCCGCTGTCCTGTTGACAAAAAACACACAGTGATCAGAGAGACTTCATTATCGTTTCTCGAAATGATCTGGTTCAAGCCTCTGTGCTGGCAAGCATTCATCCAGCTGGAGTGTTTCTGAGCAACACGAACAATTTTCTTCCAAGTTTTAAAGATAATTGACTACGCCATCATTCAGGTCAGTGTTGATACAGCAGACACACTTAGGGGTTAGATCTTACAAGTGACTATATTAAATTTGTGTCTTTAGATAGCTGAATTATTTGCTGCTATTAAAACTATGGTTGTTATAGATGTGTGTATGCTCTGAGACATGTTTTCAGTAACATGCTTGTAATGATTTCTGGTTGAGTTTAAGAACACATTTGTTACCAGTGAAGGAGAGCAGAATCCTTTTTATTTGTTGAACCGCTGATATTTGTTTGTTACGCTCTGTTCTGTCAAAAGTCTGATGTGGTTAGAGCTTAGTAAAAAAAAAAACAACTGAAAACTGATGTGAGAGGTAAGTGACTTTCATTTTTTATTGTGTGATTTAAATCGCACTGCACCCACTTACAAATATCTGTTCCTTCTGCTCATACATAAAAAATAGTTTCCAACTTACATTGAATATAAAAAGAAAATTGGTTTGAGCTGTCGAAGAGACATGAAAGTCTCAAATGCATTTGAAGCCTTAATTATCCTTTGGAGGATTATTCCTGCTTGAAAAAAAAACCTGACGAGCACACACGGTGCACAATGCTTCTTTAGAAAGGCCACCTGTTTGCATTGCTACTAAACACAACCCCACATCCTTGCAAACAATTACACCACAGCAATTTCACTTGCATTAATTACTCCCTGACTGAAGCAGACAGTTACCTCATCAAACTCTTCAGTCATCTTGCGGATGATCTCTGCGTTCTGCATGTTCCTAAACATCTCAATCCTCACAGTGCCTGGTTACACAACAATAACAACATGATATTTAAAATTCCAGCAACACAGAACAACTGATCTCGCTAAGTTTCAGCAGTTATACTAGACTTACCTTTGCACCCTGAGCACTGGATGAAAAAATTAATGAGGTCCAGCAGTGCCAAGTCTCTGTCTTGCTTATACGACTCGATCCACTCATCCACCACAGACTGTTTACACACAGAAAACATACACACACTAAGATTTTTAAATGTCAATATTTTACAAAGTCTAACCTACAAAATGGACAGGTGCTGTTAAACCTGAGTGCAAAACAGTTTTTAATATAAGAAACACCTTGTGAGGTATAAACAAAAACAATTGGACTTATTTGATTCAATAATGTATTTATTTTACAAGTACGAGTATGGCCACTTGAGAAAATTAAAAACACATTCACCCACCTGCATGGCGCTCTTGCCCAGTTTGACCACTTCAAACAAAGTGACAGGGTCTCCACCGTCTCCATTATGTTGAGCCACACCGTTGGCTTTCCCTCGCCCTCTTGCTACGCCCACAGCCTTGTCCATCGGTGACTTCCGAGGCTTCTTATTAGAGGTCTGTGGGGATGAAGGTGTCAATAACACAGGTAGGTAACCCAAACACTCATTGGTTATCTAACAGAAATACACCTTCAGGCACACACAAACACAGACATGTATACACTAGGTGTTATAAGGGCTTGTTTCCTCACCTCTTCCAACATACACACATGCATGCACACACTCCAAAAACCATACACAAAACAGAGACAATAACAAACTATTTCCTCTTCCCTCTAACTCAGACTCATACCGGGGCTTGTTTTCCAGGCCTCCCTCTCTTCTTCTTGCCTTTCATCTCTGGATCTTCCAACTCACTCATGCTCATACTTAAGCCCACTGCGTCAGTTGCCCCAGACTCATTGGATGAGTCCCTTAGAGAGCAAAACACATACAGATTCAGAAGCTTTTGTTGATCCACAGAGCAAATTAAGAATTCAGTTTCATAATGACAGATCAGAATAGTGAAACTATATGGATGACAAGCAAACCAAAGTACTTGTTTTAGTGAAGTATAAACTAGTGCAGCACAATTACTGCAATATTTTGATGAGGGTCAAATGTGTGACAAAACAGTATTAAGCAGTAAAGTACTGTAGTGCTGCAGAGATGCCCCAGTCTAGAAATCGTGTTCTCCCAATATAAGAAAACATGTTTGTTTGGTATGACCCCAACAAATGTCACATCATCATGATTTTTCATACACAAGTTAAAAACAAAAGATTTCATTTAAGGCCACAGAGCGGTTACCAGTAACATCCACATTTTCTACAGGACGGTAAATGCATGCAATGTTCTCTTTCTGTAAATTGTGTGATTCACTCACTGTAGGACGGGGAGCTCCGAGGTGATCATCCTGGTTAGTGAGGATGGCGATGTGGTGTGTGTTTATGTGCGTCTTCAGGACTGAGTGGGGTTCAGGTCAAAAGATGGGAGGCACAAGACAGCAGCTCAGTTGGGGGAAAGTTCAGGAAAGGGCAGGGAGGAGAGGCTCCAGGACGGACTGCACTCAACTTGCTGGCACTTAATTCTCTTCAGCTCCTGGAAAACAAACACAGCGAAAGTGAGGAAATGATTATTAAAAATACAAACATTTCGAAACAAATCCAACCAGTATCAACCATAAATGATACAGGTGCTTTGTTGCACATAAACAGAAAACTGATTTAGATCAAGTGGAAGCTGTCAGGTTTATTAATGAGGTAATAAAGTGATGCCCCTCAAATCACTAGCAATTTATTAAACTGTGGCAAATGACTGCTCTAAATGGTTTGTAACATTAGTTAATACCTAACAGTTTATATGATGTGTGAAGGTTACGAGTCACAGTTGTGAAATGTCATTGAAAGCAGACAGAGACAGTTCAATACTCTGGTCGATCAGGCTGTGGAAGTGGAAATGGGGAGAGGAGGACACCAACTGGCCGCTTTGAGAACTACAACAGCAAAATATTGTGGGACGTGTAGTGAGGATTTGTACACAGGAGTGTTGTTGTAAAACTATTTCAAAAACAAGCCTGAAAACTGTCAGAAATGTACCATAATACATAAACTAAGTAAGCTTTCTCTATTAAATTAAGAATACGATCAGCTTAAAGTGTGACATTACACTATTTTGAACTTTGTAAAAGTAGAATTACACAGAAAGCAGAGAGCTGCTATGACTTAATCAAAGCATTGCCCTCTGGTCAAAATAAAGGTGAAAAATCTTTGAGTCTTTGTTAGACAAAGGCGAAAGACGAAAAGGATTTCCAAAAATTGGTTCCTGAATTATGAAACTATTGAGGTGCCACAAACGATGCAAACTCTGTGAAACAATCCCAAAATGCCTTGCAGCCAGAGCTCAGAGTAAAGCTAAATTCTCATATAGAAGATTTCAATATCAGTTATTTACCTGTTCATATGCAAATGAGAGCAAAGAGCAAAGGAGGATCAATGCCGCTCTTCACCACAAGAGGCAGTATGATCCACAAAGTCCTCTGCCCAAAGTCTATCTCCAAACTGCTTAATTGAGTTTTAACTGAGGAAAGTGGTCTTAAAAAAATCCCTTAACACTCATTTAGCTCACAGCTCGGTTCCAGTCCAGTTCTGCTCACCTACAAAGGGTTTTAAGAGTGTATTTTCCCCAGAGTGTGTGTGAGTGTATACGTGTGTGTTTGAAAGTAGGTCTGGGCAACAGTAGGGGGCAGGCTAAGAGAGTGTGTATTTAAATGCAGTCTTCCACGATGTGTTTGTACTGAGGAATAGCATGGGCAGGAACTGAACTGCACACACACACACACACACACACACACACACACACTTTTCTCAGTCAGGCTGTCATCTAAGCCTGAGAAAGAAACTTCAGGTGAACACAGGATTTCAATCATTACAACTACAGAATACAATTTTTCCTGCCTGTATGGTCTAGTTGCTTGGAATAATATTTAATAAAATCTGAAGTTGGCCTTTATCTGACTACCACTCTCAAACTTCAATAGCCCACTGAGGTGGAAAGGAGGAATGGCTGGGATTTGACCTGCTAGCATACACATAAGCTTCTGACTTTTGGCACTTGATATTCCTGCTGCACAGACATTAAACCTACAAAAAGGATATAGAGGCTCGATTCTGCCGACATGGCTGCACATATGAATGGTGGGGGAAATAATCCCGGCCGTTTGTGGAACAGCATTCAAAAACTCGGACACGGCAGAAACTTGCACAATACCACAATAAAGATAACAAATCCACTTGCTTTTTAACATCTTTATTTGTAACCTGACGATGTTTTTCTGCTCACATAAATTCTGCATCAGAATCAGAAGGATATTTAATACAATGGAAGTGAGATTGTAATGGAAATGACATCTAGGAAAGTTAAGTTTTAAACTTCTTATGAGCAACCTTAATTAACATGCTGGCAGGCGATCAGGGAAAAGGGTAATAGTGGAAATTATGAAAGAGCAACAGGAAAACCTAACACAGAATGCTATAATTAAAAGGAATATATACTACTTATATTTTGGGACGTCAAGCACAGCGAGCTTACAAGTTTCAACAACACAGAAAAAAAGATTTGCACACAGCATGCGCTTCAAAGCATCCTTCATCCTTCACCTCCAGCCCTGAAGTACATGCAAAGCATTTTTCTCTCCTTTTTAGATTAAAACAGATTTGAGACTTTCAAAAACGTTTGGGAAATACAGTAAGAATGAAGACAGCTTTCATAAAATACTATATATGACATGACTGCTGTCATTTCTTGTCAAATACTACAATATTTTTATCACAGATATGTGATATTTAACAGGCAAAAAGACCATTAATTCAGATAACAGTAGGGCTGAACATTAATTGTTTTCAAAAGAACGCGTTGAAAGAACGCGATTAGCTAATTAAAATGTTGGTCAATTATACAGCGCATCTGACCCGTTTTAAACAATCATGCAGTTACAAATTCATTCCATTGTCATCCTTGTGTGACATATCTGCTGGCCAATCACAAGCGACATGCGCCTCCTGTTATAATCCTGCTCACCAATCAGAGCGGGCACAGGGCACGTACATTTTACAACAAACGAAACTAGAGGAAAACGTGGGTTAATGGCGCCAGCCAAACCGACACAGGCAGCGGCTGTGCCGCAGTTTTGTCCGGCGTCAACTCACACTTAAGTGTTTCAGCAGCGGAGCGTTTAGCCTACACGTTGTTAGCGTGTTGCTAATTTGTCATTTTGCGTGCTTCAACTACGGATAACAGCTCTCTGCGGGCTACATATCCTACATGGAGCATTTCAGAATAAGAGCGTTTTGCCTGTGTGATTTTGCTGACTTGTTCAGATTTTGCGTATTTGTTCACTTGTTTTTTGCTTCTACTATGGTTAAGTAAGCTATGTAGTTAAATTGTTTCTTTTTTGTCTGTTTTAACTGTGTTTATTGTTGAAGTACGATCTGGAGTCTGCAATGGGTGTTTTATTTTGAAAATAGACCGGATTCTCAATAGAGAGCCTAAGTCACACTTCCGTGTCCGGCTCATGGGAGCTTAGCTGTTTCTCAATCTCCATTCTTTTCTGGACTTGTGTTCTTGTGGACTTGTGAAACGTCATCAGTCGCAGCCAAAGTACTGTTCCAATTAAAAAGTCCGCATCTAGCCAAGTACAGTCAAATACCCGAATGTGTTCTCGCTCTGCCCGTTTTACGGAGCCTGCATCGGTGGTGACTTGTGTGGACTTCGGATCGCCAGATATCCCAGAATGCAGTTGTTAAAACTCGAATATAAATCAAATATGTGGTTGAATTCTCAAGACAGAGCGAATTTTAAAAAATGCTACGATGTTTTCGGAGATGTGAGGTCCTGCCCGCTAACGGTCCGGCCGTCATCAAGTCCGCTGCTGTTCCAACTGCTGAATGACTGACTGCGTGATCCCGTTCCTGGGAGTTTGTACTCCCGAGCCGAACTTGCCAAGTCCGATCTTTAAAGTACAGAAGTCCGAATCTTGGCGAACTCGGTATTCAGAAACAGCCCTTAGTTTGGAAAAAATATGTATGGTAGTCAATGGCGAGAGACAACTTATCTTTTTATCCCGTTAGAACTGAACCCTGAATTACACATATGATGTTGGTCAATTTAAAATATAATTTTGCAAGTCAAGAAAGTTACATTTTGTTGTAAAACAGTAAATTTACATGTCGTTTTGCGTCTCGCACAATATACATCACCAACATGTTAGTGCGGTAAAGCTAGCTTTCTTGCTACTAGCTAGATAATGTACCTATGTTCCACGCAGAAATATATCTCACCTGATGTGTTTAATCCAACGACTCCTGGCTCTTTCATCACATCATCCTCTCATGTAAGTGTTTTGATGTTAGCTTCAGTCATTAACAGAGAAAGTTATGACGTCACATACGCGACTTTTGGGTTTGTGGTCTTTGTAATTACGTATTTTCACAGTCTTATATCTAAATGTGTAATTCAGGGCACAATTCAAACGCGATGAAAATATTTGTTGTCTCCTGCTATTGACTACCGTACAATATTGACAGTATATTACTGGACGAAGCCACTCCGCTGATTTGAATGGAGAGGAGTGAAGCCAGTTTTGGACCAATAAAATACTACTACAGGGCTACTTCCTGTTGGCACCAGTGTCTACTGCGCATGATCGCGCAGCACAACCGTGGTTTAATGACGTAGAACAACGGCAGAAACACCGTAATTCTGGTAGCTGCACCAACAAAAGATTTCATGGCTCAGTGTGTTTGTCTGACTCGGATCGTCACTGATTAATCAGCCGACCTACGAGGCTCACCTGTGAAACACCGAAGCAGCGTCACTGATGGCTGAATAGTTTTTTTTAGATTGCTGAGAGCTTATAATCTAAGCAATACGGTTACATCTCATGTGCGACGGGGTGTCACAGGGTTTTGACGTCATTTTTGGGCCTTCATGGATCCCTCCATGCAGGCTTTGGCAGGCTTCACTGTCCGATCTCTGGCTTACCCCCTTGGTTCTGTGTCTGATTTCCTGCCTGTTTCATCAGGGGCGAGTTCAATCTCAAAACGTTTTGCACCGGTTTGCAACATTTTCAGATTGAACATGTTTCCTTGCAACGTTGTGCAACGGGCTTCGAGGTATGTTTTCTTCTGTTTGGTGGGCGTGTCACAGGTGTTACCAAATCAGCAGCGACAAGTTTGTAAACACAACGGAGTTAAGAAGGCAGGGAAATGCAGTGCGCTTGAGTACACAACAGGGTGTTTCCGTTGAAAAAAACTTTTTGCTACGTTTTGTCAGCGCTGAACTCACCCCTGCTCTGTGCTGCTTGACGCGGCTTCTGTCAAAAATAGACTGGCAGTGAATATTGAACTTTAGCTTAACTTCAATAAAAAAAATTAATAAATCGCAAATTGAATCGTAATAGCAATATCTGGCAGAAAAATTGCAATTAGATTTTTCCCCAAATTGTTCAGACCTAGATAACAGATATTGCACCTGCACACTCAAAAAAAAAAAATCACATCCCTGCTGAAAACACTTGTATTGGAGATGCCAGTTTCAACCAAAGTTAGTCCAAAGTACAAACAAATAGGTAACCTAGGAGAGACTCCCTCATCCTAGCTCTACAAAGCCTACTCACTAAGACCAGGGGCGCATATACAGTGCAAACAAACTGGAGAATCTGAATTGGGAAAGAGGGATGTGATCTGAACAAACAAACAAACAAAAACCTCTCCAGTGAAGGTAAACAATATGGAAACAGGGACACCTATGAAGCACCAGAGGGTCTGAATGTATTCCTGTCAAAAACCAACTACAACAGAAAAAATATTAAAATTAAATTACCCATGTTGTAGAGATGTGGAGAGGAAATTACAAGGAAGTCTGACTGTAATTAACAGGACAATAACTAAAAAATGCTGGTGTTAATGAAACATAACCTCATTTAGTCTTGTCTAATCATTTTGAGTGATTTTAATTTGTGGATTAATCCCACATAAACTCTTCACATAATTTAGAGAGAAAATAGCCTAATCAAGATGAAGATGCAAGACACCATGCGAACAGTGAAATGATATTGCTCCTCCAATAATTGACTCTTGATACTGGTAATTAGCATAAGTTTAAAACTTATTAATAAGAAGTAATCAAATTTTGTAGCAAAGTAACTGGATTAAAGCCACAGCGGTGCAGCTTTAGATGACTGACACGGTACAAAACAGAGGAGGCGGGACTGCCCCTATTATGTCATTTCACCACTGTCCCACCTGCCATCTCTCCCCTCCACTGCTGGAGATGCCACCTCCACCGTCATCATCCCTCTGTACTTCATAGACTGTTACATCTCAAATGCTTACTCTTTCTTTATCCCAACATGCGTCTTTCATCATCAGATTATCTTGATTTGAAACAACTACTGTGTCATGTTTATTTTTTATCAGTCCTGAGCTTTTTATATACACTCTATGGTCCTGAGCTACACAGAAAAAGAGGAACAGGAAAAGGGTGGGGTGTGTGTGTGTGTGTGTAAGCTTGGAGCCTGCCTGACCCATTATTGACCAAAAAAACGAAATAATCCTCAATGCACATTGGCTTTCCTCGTTTTCTCGACGCACTAACACTCTCTTTGGCTTTCTCTCTCACACACACACAGACACACAGATTGTAGCGGCTTCAACAGGATGCTATGAATAATTTGCACTGAGTCTCCTGAACTGTTACTCAATTTTGGAAGACAGAAGCTGCCAACCACATTCACTTTGCACCTCTCCTCGCCCTTTCTCAGTTCACTTCCATTTACTCTAAAGACACGAATGCAAACAAACTCAAACACATTTTAAAATAACAACAGTTATTGACTGCCAAAGAAGAATAATGGATGATACATGTTAAGCCACTTTTCTGTTCACTCAGTTTAGTTTGGCTGCACTGTGACATGGGAACAGCACTGACCTGCCCTATGATATTCTGCACAAGAGCTGTGACTGTCTCTGCCCTAAACTGAGCTGGTGTCTCTGTTAACTGATAAACACGTGTGGTCAAGCAGGTTAGAGAGAAAATGGTAGTTCAAATATCTTGTTTTGTCTGACAAGCAGTGCAAAACCCAAAGGTATTACATTTAGCGTGCTATCACAGAAGAGAAAGAAAACCAGCAAGATAGACAAATTGTTTCAGCACTAGTTTACTTTAATCTAAAACTTCATTAGCAAAGCCACACATTTTACAAAGGCGTCCTGTCATATTGAAATCACTTGTGCAGTTGCAGTACCTGCATCGTGGGCTCTGATCACAGTTGCTCAATGTATAGCATGGCAGGGCTATCCCATATGCCTCACAGAATGATGGAAAACAAGAACAGTTAACTATTTACCTTTAATAGTACAAGACAGGGCCAATGTTCTCACCAAGTAACATTTACACACACAGTCACTCATAACCTTGCCAGTAGAGGATATTAACTCTGGTAGCAGGAGTGCAGGCAGCTGTACGGCTGGTAGCTGGTTGAAGGCCAGTCTGTCTACTTTAAGTATTTTAAAACATTTGCCCTGACATTCCAGGTGGTGACAGACTATCTACATTTCATATCAAGCGGAGACAAACAGGATCAAGTAAACTGCCCAGAAACTTCACCAAGACTGAACCAAATATTCCCTAAATAAATTAAATGAAGCCCAGCCCAGTTATAATAATAAAACGTCATGTAGCCACTTTAAACAGAAAGACCGGGCCAACAGACATTCTGTCCAGGTTATGGGGAGCTAATAGCCATATAAAACACAATGTGGACTTCTCTGTTTGGAACAAATAAAATCTATAAAATATGGTCCAAAAACTGAACACCAGGTAATGTTCTTATTGGTGATCTACAGGTTTTAGGTTTACTGGAAAACAGTGGACTACACAGACGGAAAATCTGTATATTTTAATGTGATATTAAAGAACAGTAAAAACTTTGACACTGTTCTGAGACATGCATGTCTGCTACAATACTGTGTTATCCACACATGCAAACATGTGAAGCAGTTGAGTTTTCTTCCACTTTATGCTCAAAAACCTTCTCTAGCACTAATAAGTGGTAAGAAATTAAATTAGTGATATTCAGCATGTAACTGTAGCCACTCATGCTTAAAACAGACACACCGGGGTTTGGCAGTGCAGTTATAAGTGCTGCTTCAGAGGCACTAAAACAAACCCTCATGTTAACTATATCCTGTCGAGTCACTACATCCTGTGTGTGTGTCTACTTAAGAGAGTGCAAGACAGAGAGACAACGAGCGAGCATCTGAGAACCACTTAAAATGCATGACATGTTCTCTAGGAGGCAGGCCGCCGTTGCTATAGCAACTGGTGTGGGTCATAAGCCCGGCGGTGACGGCATATTTGATTGGCTGTGTGGAGGCTGGAGGGGACCACAGCGAGGGGGTTAAAATCTGACTTACTGACTCTTACAGGACTCCTCAAGTTATTTTCCAATTAGTTTTCCTCTTTCTAATTCTGCAGATGTAGACGCACATTCGTCACATAGCTAGCTAAAATGAGGCCGGGTGTTTCCTTCCTTCTGGACACCATTCAATCCCATTCACGATATTGCTGAAATTTGCAACAAATCTTAAAACAGTGTAGCGATGAGAGTTATGGGTTAGTATAAAATAAAAGCACAAATATATTAATGTAGGTCTGAGCAATATGGCCAAAAATGTTATGATTTAAAAAAACTCATATTATACGATATTGATAATTATCACGATAAATGTCAAATCATTATTTCTTTCAAGTTTAAAGGCTGATTTTTGCTCCTGAGTGAAAACTGAAGAAACCAGATGGTTAATTGTGGTTTTAAACTATTCTTTATGGTCAGAACACGACAAACACTTGGATCACCTCTTTTGCCAATCTGAGGTTGAGCCTTCAAAACCATTATGGTAAAATCTGTTGTTAACAAATATGCACAAGCAAAATTAAATAAAACATTTTTTCAGTCCCTTTTCCTCAACAAAATAAATATCTTAATAGAGAAATTAAGTGCTAATTTATTGATGATATATGATCGAAATGAATTAAATCATACCTTTACTGAACATTTGTTATATTGTAAGTAATATTGCGATAATTATCATTATTGTTTTATTGCCCAACACTGTATTAAGTAGTCCCTAAATGCTGACCTCTAACATCAATGTGCACAATAACACTGCTTTCTGTCAAAACTTTCAGGTCATAAAAGAGGAACTGATTAGAGTGGAAGTCCCACCTGAAGTGCGTGTTTGAATGCAACTTTTCCCTGAATGCAACGTGAATGTCAATTGACCAAAAAAAGAAAGGAAAAAAAACTACAGGGTTGCCCAGTGAATCTTGCTTAAAACTTTGCCACGACACAATGCGGCATTATCTGGAAAAGCGCCGCATTTCTCATTTGAATATTTCTACTGTTCCCCTTGAGAATAATATAAAAGTCACTATAATAACTTTCTAGAGCTGTAAACAGAACTTGTATAGTATTATAAACCATTGTGCAATATATTCAGTGTAGTGCTGTTTTCCTTCTGCATCAGACTGTTTCAGTGTCTACAAAAAAAAATCAGCACAAAAACTTTGCCAAAGGTACCACAGGAAGGAGAAAAAGTTATGTCATGCAGACAGCACAGAGCAAGTTGAAAATAGGTTCAGTAATGGTTACTATAGTGATGCTGTCTAAATTAGTATTTTGTGATCTTCCAAAGGCATTTTCTGTGCAGAGTTTCTCCATGCCATTGGTGTCACTATTAAGAAGTTAAGTATAGTAACAGGATTACTTAAAATAAATAAAATAACTGCAGAGCAACAGACTTCTTTTGAAGAAGTTAAAATACAAATTGTAAATTTGTCTAACAGGCAAAATAATTTCCAGAGGCAAACTTCTGTCATCATGTAAACAGAATTATGTTACAGTAAATTAATTCATATGATCCGGCTGTACTATGACATTCAACGGGTGAGATTTTATTCAAAGTAATAAATCAACTCCAGTGTTAGAGGAATCCACCTTGACAGAAAAGCATAAATTGGGTTTCTACAAAGTACCTCTAATCAAATTGCATGTCTTTCACGGTCACTTCATACCCTTCAACTGTGAAAGAGATTTCTTTGGGACCAAAAATAGTGTTGAATAATCTGCCTTTTCCATTTCTCACAAATATGACAATTAAAATACTGCTCCCGTCTCAAGGCAAAAACAAAAAGGCAGCATTCTAGTAAAGGAAATATACCAATTAGGAAAACAGAACAGCAACAGCAATATAGCAACAAGGAAAATGGTAAATATTGTACAGATTATTGTTAGGTTTTATTTTACTGATCCCTAAAGGAAGCCTCCCCTCCCTCCTACAGGGTGATCAGAGTGCGCTGGGTCAATCACACTACAGTACCACTGCAGGTGGTAATGATTCAACATCACTTCAGCAATGGTAACACTTCAGTGAGGTGGATGCCAGTAGCTGTGGGGGCACAACACTTCTACTACCTTCATATAAATGTTTCAATATTTTCTGAAAAATAATGCAAATATGAAACGATACGGTGTACACAAAACAGGTGGATGCGCAGCTCTCACAAATATTAAATGAAGCACTTCTCTAACACTGACTTGCACTTAGTAATGTACAATTGTTCCCCTTAATCAGTCTAAGGGTTTAAAGGAGCACAAAGAGGATTTAACAGGTGATAACAATAAGGTTAGGATTGTGAAAAGAGCTGGTCTTGCAATTTCATTCCTGAAAACTCGCTAGCGCGCGCACACACACACTCCTTCCTGCAGCCGTGGACCCTACTGGCCAATTCTTCTGACAACTATAACCTGCACTACATGTGCTATAATTGGCCATTATCTCTAGAGACAGAGTATAGTTAGTCTCTGTTCCCAATACTGTGGGCTACAGTTGTGCAGTGTTTGAGACAAAAAAACACAGGACTTGATTCACCACTAATAATATCAGGAGGGAAAAGCAAAGACTTTAAAAAAGGATGGTTGCCCAGATACTGTACATGTACTTCTGTATGAGTTGCCATCACTAAAGCCAATCGAGACTTGCGTGCTATTTCTGTCTCTACAGTTAATATTTCAGGGTATGAAACAGTGATCCTGCATTGGTGAGTAAAGCTGAGTATTATAACACTTCCCACTGGGGCCACCTATGAGAGGAATATGTTAATTCATAAAATGGGATTAGGAAAGAACAAAGTAGAAAAAGAGACAAAATATATCAAGAAATAATGAGAAAGATGAAATGAAATAATTACTTTGGAGAATAAACCACAAAAAGTTGTAATCCTTGTATAATATATTGGTAACTTATGTGTAAATGAATTGTAAGACTGAAAATACAAACAACTCAAGACAACCTGATAGTCCAATACAAATATGATTCAAAGGCCAAACAGAAAAGCTGACTTTCAGTGTGTTTTGTCAAACAGACCGTTTCCAAGTCAATGCCTTTATTGTCATGTTAATTAAGCTACACTACATAATTAGCCTGTTTTTACAGTGTTTGTGTCCCTCGGGTGCAGGTAGGAAGCTGGCACAAAGCAAAACATCAAAGTGTGCTGCTGGTGAAAGCACAAAGATATTCAAGCTCCACAAAAAGGACGCAGTGTCAACAGGACTCCCTACAACTTCATTACAAATGCAGTAAAACGCACATAAGTAGCAAAACAAGTTTTAGCAGAGACAGGCAGGACATTTCAGCATATTATTCTGCAGTCTACATTCTGCTTAAGACTCGTAACTGAAGAAGCACAAGTGTAATGTGTAAACTTATTTATTCATTTAAGAGTTTACCAGATACTTGGGCAATGGACAAAAAAACCCTAACATTTCCATACAGCTAAAAAGCTTTCCTCTTCATGCATTCCACCACAATACTATGCATCATTACTTCCATCTGCAAAATAATTTTACTCTTAAGCTCTTCAAACAGACAGGAACAATGGAACAACTTAACGTGACATAAATAAGCTACATAAGGGGATTCAAAACTATGACTTCAAACAAAAAATCTGTATTAAATCAAAATCACTGTCCTTGCAGCAAACAAAAAAGCTGGGTAACAGTGATAACCAGTATATTACTTAATGAACCGTTGGCGAGTCCATAATTAAAAACAAGACAGTGCTTAGTGGAGCCGGAGTGATGAAAACTAAATTAGCACACACTGGGAAGATATTCTTTTCTCTTTATATTTCAGCCATTGGCTCAGCAAATGAACTGCTCTGCTGTGCTCTAACTGACTGACACAGGCTAAAGCCGCTCAAGTTTGTCTCTCCAGTCTCTACACACTTAGCTGCTGACTTCCTGAGCTGATGTTACATCGAGCTCAGGCTCAAGTGGATTAACTTTCACACACACCTCTCTCTCTCTCTCTCTCTCGTTCTGTGTGGCTACATTCAAAAGTGGTCTGTGCAATAATTTGGGAGGCTCAATTACTAAAAACTGATCGAACGTTCTGTCTGCTCAAATGGATGTTAACCCCTGTGAAGCACTCATCTTTACAAAGCTGGTTTCCGTAGCAACACACCCATTACAAAGCTCAAATGAAGTCATTTTCTGCTCAACGGCCATTTATTACTTTTATTACTTTCTCAAAAACAATTTATCTTTACAATTTCAGCTTGTGGAGGATTTGACACAAATCAGCCTCAGCGGTTATCTGTAACTGTACACCATGCAGCGTACCTCCTCTCCACAATGTGGTGTTCTCAATGTACTTATATCACAACACTTTATGACAGTGTTATGATTTCAGTGCTTCCCATATATTGATTAATTTGTGCCTGCCTGCCACAATATCAACGCTGGTCGCTACATATTAATTTTCGATTATTTATTTTTACTATTTAAAATTGGTAAAATCGTATTTAATTGTAGATCTGCGCCAAAGTTCTTATAGGTAAGTCCTAACACTCGGCAGCCATCGTGGCAATGCCTCTGGGCAGTTATATCGGACTAACAAGACCAGGCTCCTATCTAATGGGGAGAGAGCCAGAACTGCACTTTCACCAGGACATAAAAACTACATGAATAGAATCGGCAGTAAAATCAGATAAAAATCGCAAAAAAAGTTTAACGACTTTGTCCCAAAATAAGGTTTATGGCTGCACAAATTTGTCCAAAACTAATGCATTTTAGTTAACTAAGTAAGTCCATCTGTTCTTAACACAATGCTGTCAATCTCGGAGACCCACCTTCAAATAAGTTATTAGCCAGCATGTAAGGATCCTAGCTATTAAGGATAGCTATGTTAACGTTAGAATCCTCTAGATGGCATATCAAAGTGAAACAGTGTCCTGAAAGCACCACGGACTCAGCAAATGCCTTGTACTGTGCTATGAGCCCTCTGGCTGTACGCATGTATAACGTTGGTTCAGGTTCAGTGTGCAAGTTTTAGTGGCATCCAGTGGTGAGGGTTGCAAATTGCAACCAGCAACTCACGGTGCATTCATGTGCCCTTCGGATGGTCCCATTTCCCGAGTTGTGAAGTCGTTCTTCCGACTCCGGTGTGTGTTCATGTGCTCTTAAGTCAGAATGTGGAATCAACATGGATGCTACTACAAAGATGTGTTGGATTAGCATTTTCAGAGCATATAAACAACACACAGACATCTAGTTCACTCTACATGGACAGCAAACTAACCATTATAACCATATTAAAAATATATATGCAATACATGATTTTGCACAAATCAAAAGTTCTGTATACTTCTTTATGTCCCATGTACCCATTATTTCTCTTTTTGCAATAAAGATTAAAGAGGAGAAGCTACAGTGGTCGATTAGCTCTATCAGCTCTTGACTTGTGGTAAATAATATGTGTGGGCCTCCATTTGCTCAAATTTGTGTTCTTATCTTGCTTCTAATAAACCAGTCAAAGACTAGTACTACTACTAACATTACTCTTTGTTCTTGTTACCTATCAAACATAGTGACGAAATGGAGACTTTGCCCGTTTCAGCTACTGTAGAAAAGTGGTGGCGCAACATGGCAACGTCCATGTAAGAGAACCTGCTGTGTAAGATATAAATGGCTCATTCTAAGGTAATAAAAATATAACGGTTCATTATACACCACTGATAACTAGGGCTGTCACGATGACTGCAAAATTTAAACACCGTGCTATTGGTCAAGCCTACCACGGAGGATGGCAATCACCACAACAACCGCAATGTTCATAATGTACACTTCAGGGCTTGTTAAATTAACAAATGAGTGCTTCAAAAGTATCACAACCGTAACGAGCTCTGTTCAAGGATGGATCACCATGGGCTGTACGTGACCCGACTTCAAACTTGGAAGCTGTAAGTGATGCCATGTATTGTGTCGTTTTACTGTTTATTTTAAAGGTTAGCTAACTTGGTGTTAGCATATTGCGCGCCTAATGTGGCTAGCAGGCTCGGCGATGTTGGACTAACGCTGTAATCCTGAGGGACAGTCGAGAGAAACTGAACGGTAAGCCTCATTTGAAGCTCACTAACAAGGGTTGTGTGTCGGATGCCTGCAGCTGTTTTTTGTTGTTGTTGCTTTCTGTTAAAATTTAGTTATAATGTTACCACAACGCACCGTGGCGAACGTGCGTTGCTGCGCATGTAAATCGACTTGATATACGTGCCCTGAAGGTAATGATATAGCTATGTGTGAAAAAGACACTGTCAAACTACAAAAAGGCAATGTTGTTGACTAACACCCAGCAGCTAGCTTGCTCCGACCATAAAGCTGCTACTGATAACATATTATATTGCATTTCTGTTAATAGATCCTCCTAAATATTACACACTGGACCTTTAAAAGCAAAAACAATTCTTGTGCAGAGTATTCATAAGACTATGTGAAATGACCAAAAAAAATTTAAATAAAATATTTTTATTTTTTTTGTTTATAAACCTTAAATAGACTGATTGTCAGAGCTAAAGCAGGTGTTTCCTTCAAATGCCGAGAGGGAGAAAGACTGAAATAGACAAGAATGTATGTAAATGTCTGAACCACCTGGTTAGCTGTCATACAGCCTGCAATCAAGTCAGCATGTGTAGTTCTGAGCTGGAGAACATCTCAGGAGGAGCCAGTTTCCTCACAGCTTATCACTGTTTGCTCTGATAATTACCTCTGTTGTTTTATACCGCTGTGTGAACTCTGACACTGATCTTTTTTTCAACAAAAAAAATGGTTAGTTATTATGGCGAACATCTGTTCTTGTCTCACTTCAAACTAATCAGGATAAAGTTATTCTCTTTGTGATCCTTCAAAGTTCTGATATCTTGCCAATCAACCTTGTTTCAATGTTGCATTTCAGCTTCCACTTGTTGGGGTCATCCAGTATTTCCAGAAGGGCCAGTCAAAGGTCTGTTGCTGGTCAGGTTTTCATACCAATACTATGTGTTTTTCTAGATAAATCTTGTTTTATTTATTTAACAAAAAATGGAATCTCTCTCAAGTACATCTACAGTCCAAACCTTGCCTTAATCAACCTTAATCTACTGTATCTACTACTTAACAATCAAACAATATGAGGCCAAATCATTTATCCAATGACAGGACAAGCATTTACAAATTACAAAACTGTAATTTAAATGAAATGAATGAATGAATTTAAATGATCAATCATTTATTCAACAAGAAAAACAAAGAATCTAATAAAGCATTCAGTTTGATATTGCGCGATATAAGTACTTTTTGGTAGTTTCTTAAAAAAGGACTGATGTTCAATACCCAGATCTTTTCAAAGGCGATGACAGTGCGAGAAAGAGTGGATTGGAGTGATAATTATATCAAGCAACCTATAATCAATAATGTGTCTGTGACTGAAATTAAATTACTCAAGAAAGAAAGAAATCCAAAAAAATAAATAAAAATGACAACAGCTACACTGACAGGTTGTATATTTTCATTAAGTGCACTGGCCAAGGTCATATGCTTGTAAGGCTCAGTGAGAAGCTCGATAAGCTGCTACACAAACATAATTAAGGGAGAAGCACTCACAGGAATGGCTGTGAATGGCAACCAGTGATTGTAACTGACACATGATGTACTTCTATAATTAAATATAATAGTATAGTCCCTGCCATCACAAACCACTGGAGGAAAACTGGTAAAGCATAGAACTTTTCTGTTCTACAAAACACTCTGGCGAGTGTCCAACGTGCAGCCAGCAGCTGAACTCTGAATAAGTTGCTCAGTTTTAACATTCTGGATCTGCAGGGCCAACAAAGTCGATGCACTGGTATGATCAGTAAAACATGCCATCTTTAAATATTTCAATCCCAGACCTTTCTGCCTGTCAAACCTACATATTTTTACTGAAAATGCTTCAGCCAGGAGTCCTGTTGCATCAGATACGGTAGTACTTATTCTACGTGCTGGTATCTGATTGCAACAGGCCAGCGTTTTCACAGTTCAAATCTGCAGAACACATCAAAGGGAAAGGGGAAAAAAATCATACAGAGGGACAAATGCAGTTGAAAAAGTGTGAGCCTATTTTAAATGTGCAGCAAGAGACTATAATACTCAGACTGAGAACATTTGACACACACTTAATCACTAATTCAAAAAGCTTGGCAGAATGTCGATGTGCATCCAGCTATTGTGAATAACCAGATACAGATAATAAAAGCCTTTGTGGTTCACAGTAACCTGATTTTTCCAACAGCCTTACATTACATTTGTTCATTAGGTTAATGTCTGAAAGATGTGGCAGTTTGTAATAAGAAATAAGTAAAATAAATAAGATACTTTCTGCAAAGTAAGAGAAGGATACAAAGAACTGAATTAATGTGTTTTTCATAATACAAGCCCTATTAGGAAGAGTGTTAGGAGAAAACAAAAGTGACCTTTCTGGAGCGTGTGTGTGTAGATTTAAACCACAGAATGAAACTAGGCTCTGCAAAACATAAATCAAATTACAAAGCATAACACATAGATGTGGTAATGTGGTATTTCTTTTTCACATTTTTCACAGCCAGAGCAGTATCTTCATTTAGATTTAACAGTGCAAATGAAGCAAACTGACTATTGGCAGTTGTTCATTTACAGACAGGACTGGTGTAAGTCAGGTTTAAGACTAGCTCATGTCATATTGTCAATATATACATTTGGTAGAGCTTTGAGGTCATCCTGCTGTAAGGAGATGAGCTGCTGGTGTTTATGAATACCACAACTGCAACATCTGTAACAAACATGCTTGGAACTTGCAATGCTTTGCCTAATGTCACTCAGTACTGTAATGCATTTTCTGCTATTTTTAATTTACTAAATAACCACAATGGAAAAAAACAAAAGTTTCTGTTGAGTTTTGCTTTCAGGCACGCCCACTTTACTGTGTGATTTCTATATCAGTTCCTTGTTTCTCTTTGTATTTTCTTCACTTGAATTCCCTGGTTTCAAACAGGAAATACAAAAAGAGAGAAAGCAAAAACCTTTATTAATTTTTAAATAAGCATTTGCATCGGCAAACTAACTGTGCAATGGTGAATGCCCTGAGCCCTATTCAGACCCGGCCTATGTGACACTGCTGGCTTCACCAGCAGTTCATCTGTTAAAGTCATAAAGTGATCCGGTGCGCAAAAGGAAGGGAGGAGCAGAGAGAGAGAGACAGAGAGAGAGATAGAGAGATAAAAAGTTATGATATTGGGAATAAGAATTTTCTATTCTCTCACAGGCTTGACCACCATGAGCACGAGGGACACTTGCCATGGCTTCATTTGAACAGTGAAACAACTGATTTGTTTTCACATCAGTTTCACCATTTAATGTTATTTAAAACCAAATCCCACTGCCTGTATTTAAATAGCTGAGTTTAAGCATTGAACGACAGGACAATAAGCTGGGATTCTTGTTCAATTGTTATTTGCTAGCGTGCTGTACATAGTTTGTTGGATATTAATTTAATCATCCATGCAGTTGAAATGAATGAACAGTGGGAATACATGGAGAGACTGTTGGTCTGATTATTGCATAATAACAAAGTTGAATCTAATCTAGTCTTTTGCAAGAAGGTTTTTAACCTTTCTTTCCTGATTACACCAAGAGGAGAACATGGCTTTTATAGACTGATCTGATACGAGAAGATTGGTCTACTTAGTGTCTTTTAATTGGCCTTTCCACAGTGTTTCCAAGCAACTGATTTTGACAAACAATTGAGATGATAATTTTATTTCAGTGACAGGACTTGACATTAACTTTTTTTGCTCACTAGCCAATGTGGCTAGTGTTTTCCAGAGTTACTGATAAGGTTGGGTGCAAAGCTCCTTTTTTTATGAAAACATGTCTATTCAGATAAACACACAAAAAGAGTACCTACCTTAAAAGTGCTGCATGGGTGTAGAAGATTCAAAAGATAAAAACTAAACTGAAATAAACAATTGAATCAGGAACACTGTTTAACTATTTATTCATAACAGCAGTAAATACTGTAATACAGAGTAAGAAAAATATCTGCATTAGAAACAAAGAGAAAAGAAGATCAAAAAATCTTACACAAAAAAAATACACAATTAAGGCTCCCGGATTTAAACTTTATCTGACTGGATTTATGTTTATCATTATGAAGCTCTGGTAGCTCTGAGTAACTGGAGATACGTCCACGTGAAACGAGTATACAGGTCTTTATTTTCTAGATTATTCACATACAAACGCATCTTCTGCTTTCCAACATGGCATGAGTAGTTTTATTAAAACAGGTAGTGATATGACACTATGATGTGATCAATCCTTGTAAGCTAGGAGCCAGTCCCAGCTTACATTGGGCGAAAGGCGGGGTACACCCTGGACAGGTCGCCAGTCCATCACAGGGCCACACATAGACAGACAACCACTCACATCCACACCTAAGGACAATTTCGGAGACACCAATTAACCTAGCCTGCATGTCTTTGGATGGTGGGAGGAAGCCGGAGCACCCGGAGAGAACCCACGCGGACACGGGGAGAACATGCAAACTTTGAACCCACGACCTTCTTGCTGTGAGGCGACAGTGCTAACCACTGCACCACTGCACCACCCACTATGATGTGATGAGGATAAAAGCAGATGGGGAGGCTGACGGTCTACGGGACTGTGGCTGCCCTGTGACTTCAACTTTTATATTATCGTTTGACAAAAGTCTGGATGTCACATTTGGCGTGCGCAACCTCACACAGTGGCACTGCAGGAGAGTGAGTTGTGCCTATTGAGTGGATTCCCGTGCTATTAAAAAAGTTTGCTATATCATTGTTGCTGCTGGTTAAGTTGATAATTTAACGGCAGGCCAAAAAAGCCCTCAGGCTGCAGGGAAAATCTCCCGGTGCACCAGTCCGCTAGTTTAATCTCCACAACGTCTTCTTGTGTACAGTGTTGTCAGTTAAGACAATTGGCTTCACGAATGGACCAATGAGCAAACACTATGTACTCATGGGAGTTGTAGTGTCGTAGTGTTACATTGCAATTTGTTTGTTATTTCAGATGCATGTTGCCAAGACTAAAATTTTTCAACACGCCAAAGTGGCTAGTGGGAGTGACTGTGTTACCCGCCACGGCTAAAATCCATCTGCATTTGGCGAGTTGGTAGGTGTTAATGTCAAGCTCTGTGCGGTGATCTTAAAAGGTGGTACAAGGCGTGCGTTTAATCGCTCTGCATGTTTCGCATTGTGCTGCTGTAGCCTTTATGTTTATCTGATGGCATTTAATTCAGAAAGGTGCCGTGTTGAAAGTGACATAGAAAAGTTACTTGTTTCAATAACGTTTCTGTTGTGACCTTTACATAAAAGTGACCAGGGTGTTTATTCAGTCATGAAACCAACATGTTAAAGTGCTAAGTAAAATTTGGAAAAGAGAAATTGCTTCAGATGGAATATCTGCTAGTCAGTGCAAAGAGTTTGAGACAAAGACAGAGAAGCTGTCAGGGAAGAAATATCAAGATGACAGATGCAAATCCAACAAGTAGAGATATACCGGAAGATCAGACTCAAGATATTCTCACTTTTATTGCCTGTGAAAAAAGAAACAGAAGATGACAACATCAGACAGTAACCCTTCATGATCTGCACATGCTGCACCAATGCCCAACTACAAACAGAAAGTTTGGGCGCCCTTGTGACTCAGCAGACTGAATTAACATCATGTAAGAACAATAGCTTAAATCAAATGCACTTCTCATTTGGCAGAGATGCACTCACCCTAAACGGCATGATGCCTCGCATACTTTCTCACCAGGGTTAAAGTAGCAATAAAGTGATGTCAAAGCCTTTAAAAACCCAGGACAAATAGTAATTGAATTAGTCCTTCAGTTCTGCAAAATTCAAAAACATGTAGTTAAAAATGATACAAGGCAGATAATAGGGATGGGTAATTATGTCAGCCACAGAGTGATGATCTATAATGCTTTTAATTACGTTGTTTACACTTTACTAATCCCTTTACTGACCCTACATGACACGTGTTTAGCAGAAAGGTGCCTCAGTAACCTCAAATCTCCACTTTAGAGACAGTATTCTCTGCTACTGAAATCATCCTGCTGCCTGCTCTCTCTCCATCCCTGGAAAATATGTAACACTGAATTTGTTTATGGCCAAAAGTGTGAAGCCAGAAGTGGAGAGTGTTTCATTACTGATCTTGAGGTGTTTGATTTCAAAGATGGAAAAAAAGGACATATATGTTCTCATCAATTTATTAAATATTTAACAAATTTTTAAAGCAAATATGCCATGAATCCACTTTATCGATTGTCTTTGTTTTTTGTCTCATAGTAAAATGAATAGGTTTAAACACACTTCTTGGGGGGCAGTGGAAACTAACTGTGTACATAACATTGATATACCATATATAGTTGCTTGTGACAGGAGTCTTGAAGACTGACAACGGCTGTGTCACCCGAGAGCTGGTCTCCAAATCAAGGAAACACAGGTAAAATGTGAAAAGAGAAAATGACGCAAAACTATACACAAAACATCTATCGTTTCTTATTATAAAGTTAGCAATTATAAAGAAATATAAATATAAAGAATATGGGTGAAAGAATGGATTAGCACATGCAGGTAGCAGGGACTGTCTGTGCTGCAGAGAGGAGTTGAGTAAAAAGTGTTTTGCAGTGAAATAGTAGCTGCCTGCTCTCATTGGCTGGATGTGGATGTCGAGTCGGCCGACTCCTCCAGATATCTGGATGGCGTCAGCGATCGAACGCTGATTTATCCCCGATTACAGCCTGGCAGTCGCCGATCTCGCTGACCGGCACATCGTGTAGTGTGAACTAGACTTTAGCAAACACCTGCTTAATTTACACACACAGCAGGTATGGAGCAAGAGTCACATTTGTTTGGGGTTGTGTATTCTGGTAACCTGGCAAATGTAAATTTAATATTCACATCCCTGTTTGCTCCATTTTGGTCTCCACCAACTCCAGAGGGAAATATCTACTTTGTTAGCTGCTAAATGCTCTACTGTGTTCAACAGCTAGTCGCTAACTTTGTCTTTCTGCCCTTTGCTGCTGATCAGCTAGCGTACAGGTTCAATGAAAACAGCTGCCCGCTGACGCCAAAGGAGTAGATTAAATATCCATCCTGGGACCATACACAGACTCTTGTATTTTACAATACAATATTTTATAGGCCGAACAATTTACGTATTTATCAAGAAAGAAGACTGACCGATAAAATAATCATATGCAGGGAGCTGTAGTGAGCAAGTTAACTTGAAAATGTTCCCCGCCTCTTGATTATGTCATCTTTTTCTTTCCCAATAGTGTGGAATATAGTTCCGACTTATAATTTCAGTCAAAGCAAATACTAGTACTGTCGCTCTAAACTGTGTACAAAATTACAAGAAAGAAAACAAAAAAACAGCAAGCTCTCAAAACCTCTCTACAACAAAGGCCAACAAGTGCCTGACTTGAGCATCAACCACCAAGACAATAATTGCACTTTATCATGCTGCCAGCCCCGATACAAAGTGAGAATAAAGTGTCTTGGCCTTATAATGTGGAACAGCCTTGAGGCCAACTGTGGCCGTCTGGTTTAACCAGATTATGATTATGTCACACTGGAGATTACCCATCCGACACCGAGAGTTACAGAGTCAGACACATAGTCCTGTTCCTGCACACACACACAAACACACGCACAGCCATCTGTTATAGCCACAAACTACTGTATGCTTTTTCTCTGCAGCACACAAAGCCTGATCTTAGCATAGAGGAGGTAAGGGGGACATTGCTGTGCAAACTGCACAAACTGGTAAAATCTCTTCTGAAAAATAGACCCCCCCCCCAACCTCCTGAGAACTACGTCTGTGAATAAAGGATAAATAGATCATAAGAAAAAGGGCAATGCTGTGGAACAGCATAAAAGAGACACAGTAGAGGCAATGGATGTTTCTCCCCCTCTCTGTGCAATGGCTGCCTGCTTGGCTGCAGCTGACGCAAAATGGAGCCATGAGAGCTGGGGGGGTGGGGGGGTTACGAGGGAGTGAAGGGGGCAAATGGGAGGAGGGGTAAGGTGGAAAAGTGTGACTGCAGCACAGAGGGGAATAACAGCAGGAGAGAGCGTAGAGTAGAAAAAGAGACTCATTTGTTCTTCTCTCATCTGTCTGGGCTCCCTCTCACACCTTGGCCCAGATTTTCAGGCTGCCTCATATTCACTTCCAATAGAGGGGGGAGAAAGAGGAAGGACGGGGCGGGACACACTCATAAACTTACACTGACACACTCCCGTTGTGGAGGCCATCAGTCCTCGCATCGATTATTACTTCCTAATGATCTAACATCAAAGATCTCACTGGAATGGGAGATGCCTGCTAATTTCAGCAGGCAGATGTCAAACCAAAAGAAAAGGCTGTTATGTAACAATAATGAGCAGGCGGCTGAGGGGAATAATGACTGTCCAGATATAGACTGAGGGTGAGGGAATCAGAAGAAGGGGCTAGTGTGTTTTGACTGAAGCCAGGGCTGCCAACTTTTTAAATTTAGTTTGGGGTGAACTGGTATCGGTGAAGCTGCATTTTATGAGTAGGCTTCTGTGACATTACTCACAGTAGGGGTCAGGGTCATGACTCCTCAAGACCCAGGAATGGATGATTGATGAATAAGTATGGTTGATCTCCAGAAATCATACCCTAAATTGGGAGACCAAACCTAAACAGGGTCTTCCCCCAGAAAAATTGTTAATTTCAGGAACAAAATCCTTTTTGCCATCATGCATGCATCAAATGCTTTTACATTTGTAAATGTACAAGTATGTAAAAGACAGCACTTTATTACTATCCTGACATACACTGGTGTCGCATCAGCTGGGTGGAGTAGATTTGTGGTGCAATGTTATCAGTTATAAATGTGTTTTTCATTACATGAGAAAACGGAAGTGTGGTGTGAGAGTGTGTGAAAAGTGTCAACTGCAGGAATCCCGCAGCTAATGCGTGAGACTTGGCATCTCAGTTGAAGCAGATGGCTTATTTAAAAACAGTACTTCAAGGAAATAGTGTATGTAAATCCCAGCCAGGTGTCAAACAGAAATTGCAAGACAAAGAGGAAGACATTTTTTAAAGAAATAGCAACAGGGTGGATTCATAGCGAGCGGAACACTGAATAATTTGAGATGAACCTCTCCTGCTGTGGGACGTGCAAGAGTTTTGTTTACTGGGGGCTGTTAACACATCACACAACAAAGGGATCATTACTAGAGTGGTGCAGAGATAAATCAGTTACCTGGGATTAGGGATGCACCTATCCAATACTGATATTGGCCTGATACTGACTCAAATAGCTGGATCAGTTATCAGTGACAAGGGAGGCTAATCTATGGGGCCGATCTATCCAATTCAATTACGAGTTTTTATTATTGTAAAACAGCTTGCCCCATTGGATCTTTGGCAGTTTGTGGTAGTAGCCAGGCCAGGTTGGGCTAAGAACAAAGTAAGGGAGATGATGATCAATTAATCAAATAGTACTTTCTGGTTCCAGCTAGGGCTGTGTGATATGGCCAAAAATGTTATCACTATAAATGTCAAATCATTATTTCTTTCAACTTTAAAGGCTGATTTTTGCTCCTAAGTAAAAATTGAAGAAACCAGATTGCTGATTGTGTGGTTAAACTTTTCTCCACGGTCAGAATATGACAAACACTTGATGCCAAACAGCGGATCACTTCACAAATCTGGAGGTAGAACATTCAAAACTATAATGATAAAATATTCTTTCAAAAAATATGATTAGTAAATCTTGTTTCAGTCCATTTCCCTCAACAAAATATTTTATATATATAAATAATAATAAATACTTTATAGAAAATATAAGTGCTAATTTGTTTGTGAATCAAATTAATTAAATCAAACATTTATTGACGATATATTGAACATTTGATATATTGTTATTGAGTAAAATTATATCACGATAATTATCATTATTGTTTTATTGCCCAGCCCTAGTTCCAGCTTCCTAAATTGAAATAAATGAAGGCTGCATGTACAATCATTCACAACTAAACTGACCATAAACTGGCAAAAAGCAAAATAGTTTCCCAGTTTATAATATTAATTGCGAATGAATGACTTTTCTTTCCCTCTTAATAAATCAAATCAGTAAAAATAACAGTTGTGGTACATGTGTACAAATACAAACAAACTGTAATTACAAACAAATAGTAATACTGTCTGGGTCCTGTTAAAGTCCATCACCCCCTGTAGATGGTTTTCAAAACGGGCTAGTCTAACCGTGACTACAATTGTCAACAGGTTTAGGAAGCTGTTTGCGGTGGGTTTGTCTGATACTGTATTGGACTGTTTGGTTTACAGTTGGATAACGCTGGCAGGATAATATGCGTTCAGTAAGGAATAAGGAAGGAGGTTTACAGGTAAATAATCTGATGGAGTCAGCCAATGCAGACAGGGAAACCCCTTAATCCCAAGTACACAGGCTGAAAGAGCAGATGGGGTCTGAGTTATACAAACTAATGAGGTCTTAGGGCAGGGTAGTGGAGAAATCTAGCCCGTCACATTTCCATTTGTACTTCAGTGGTATTCATCTGAAATCCATGGAAACATGTACACTCCATAACACCATTTTGTTGCCCCAGTCCCAGCATCAAACCAACTTTCTAGTCATGAGTCCTTTTCCTGCTCTGAAATGCTTTCCCAGACCTGACTTTTTATGCAGACAATTTCATGAAACTATCAATTTGTTTTTTTCCCCATAGTAAAACGTGATGTCTGTTTGCAATACCAATAAATATTTGGTGCATTTACAGTTTCCAGACCTGCGGAGAAGCCCTGTCTAG
Organism: Micropterus salmoides; assembly: GCF_014851395.1. Taxonomy (NCBI): domain Eukaryota; kingdom Metazoa; phylum Chordata; class Actinopteri; order Centrarchiformes; family Centrarchidae; genus Micropterus; species Micropterus salmoides. The sequence goes on from NW_024041039.1 coordinate 11,571,500, forward strand.
GAGCTCACTTTGCTGAAATTTCCATTCTTTTTGCGACCACTTCATTTCCACTCTGTACAGACACAGAGCTGACTTGGCACAGGCAAATGAATCAATATTAAGTAAGAGTGTGTACAAATAACACGGACTGCTAAGATACACATTGCCACAGCCAATGGTGAGGAGGTGTTAGTTGCTGGTGCTTGAAGCTGGTTGTTAACCTTGCCTGTATAAATGACACCTGAAGGATTTGCAGGTCTGGTCTGGTGCCAAATTTAGATCTGCCTGCTCTGACAAACACAAATCCAGATAACGAGTCAAAACCCTTTCAAAGCTGAGGCGAGAATTTAGAAACATCTACCCCTGGAGACTGTAAGGAAGATGTCAATATCTGGGTTTGAAACTGGAGGCTATCTTTAATGCCCAACAAAGAGATAAATAATGTATCATCTCATAACCTTTTTTTCATTCATAAAAAACACACTGCACTCCCTGAGGAGGGACATAGGAAATGCATATATATCTATCAATGTTTACGTAAATCCATGACTTTCACTTCTCTACAGTACTGTTGGCCAGTGCTACGAAAGAAATTCTTTCCACCCAGGAATTAAGAAACTGACAAATGAACAGTTTTTGGTGAGCTAGCTTTAGGTTTTCCTGCTCTGAGCCGTTGAAACAGCCTGCCAGAACATCCGAGAGAAGCTCTTTAATCTGGCTTTTGATTAAAATGTTTTTTAGCCATTGTTTCGTTTATTTAATTCTTTTATTGTATTCATGTTTTTTCCCTCTTATCTATTTCTTTTGTCATTGTCTTTGATCTAGTTTAATTGTCATTTTTTTCATTTTTATTTCTTGTGTGCATTAGTCTCAAATATATTTTGCTGTGCTATACAAATACAGTTTGATTGATTGACACTTTATATAAATTTATAAGCACTATATAAAATGTAATAACACATTATAATCCTGTTTTATGCCGATTAAGGACATGTTTAAGCATTGCTCTATTTCCAGTATTTATCAGCAATTTTGTATTATTAACAACTGTGTTTTACATTTTTTGGATTAATTATTTGTTTATATACCAGTATCCACTTATGGATGCCTCACAGTTGTTAAAACACATTTATACCAGTTTACAACAATAGTGTGTTATAAAACATTATATAAATGCTAAATGGGCAAGATTAAATCAAGTGTTAACAGAAATTTTTATGTAGTGTCTCTAGTCTTTTCTAATGTATTTCTTACATACGTTGTCAGCTAAATATCAACCATACACAATTGTGAATGTACAGAGACCTGTGTCTGCTTCTTCACACAAAGGTTCACTGTTACCCCCTTAAACTCTCCCCGTGCGTTCAATATGAGTGCAGCACTGGCGACAGTCTTTTTCTTTGAGCCGTTTTTCTGAGGCTCAGTCTTTAATAAGGTGTTACAGTCTACAAAGCTCCACTTTACAGCACTGGTGTATGAACTGCTGTCAGTATCAACAGCGCAGGCAATCCAAACACAGGTGGAAGCAACACTTCCTCACTGTCCTAACAGCAGAAGGGAGATGAGACAAAACATCCATCCAAAAGTCCTATAAGTGCGGAACCTTTTTTTCAATTAATGCCAAAATACACTCATATGTATACACTATGACTTTTGTTAATGTTTTTCATGTTGAAAAACACTTCCAGATATAACATCCCATTTCTGATGCAAGTGGGCTAATAATGGAAATTATTTCATTCCTTTACATGAAGTGAACTGTAATGTGAGAAATACCACTGCTGTGGCATTTTAATTGTATCTTTTTCAAGTGATGAATTACAATACATGACTTGTTTATTTTTGTGTTGTGTTACCATGGATTACATCCCATTGAGCCATTGTGGGATTGAGGTTTATGATTCATTACAGGCATCTGCAACGGTAGAGAAAATACTTAAGTCATTTACTTGAATACTAGCAGCAAAACTGTAATGTAAAAACACTATATTAAAGAGTTGGTAATATGCTTTTTGGCTTTTTCCCTCTCCTTTAGTGAGTCTGCTCTGAACTGCCTAAAAACAGCTTGTTTGTAGTCCAGCCTTTACTTCCGCTTTCTTGTGATGTCACAAGTAAATACGTATCATAATGCTCGCCGAGCGACTAGTCTGACACGCCCTCAAAAACACCTGTGGGAAAAAAGTGTGCTCCAGCACACACCTATCCTCTCCCTTCCAAACACTAGCTACCCTCCAGGCAGTCAGTGGACATAAAGTTGTTACTATGATGTAGAGACCGAGCTCAGTTAAAACTTTACGGATAAAAGACACTTTTGTTACAGATTAATAACTCACCACTCTGAAACTCTTGCTCCAGTCCATATTGCCAAGCTGGTCAGCAACATGTAGCCTACAGCTGAATTGAAGCCGTTTACCGTCTTTTTGCTGACCCGCCCTTCTATGCTTCTGATTGGCTTGTAGTCCTTAACTAGGAACTGTGCATGTGCAACTCCCAACAAAGATCATTTAGAAACAAGATGTATTACTCCATAGCTAAAACAAAGCCTTCAACACAGGGTGAAAAGAGGAGCTGCAGCAATGTGCAGTGTGAAAAAAATATGGTTTTTGAAAATGAAACCATGTAAACCTGTTCTGGTACAACCTCTAAACAGGATTTTGAACCTGAAAATGAGCATAATACCACCTCTTTAATTGTAAAAAACATGCTTATACATAGGTCTTAAACTCAGATTTAAGGTGAGCACAGAGAAGTCAGTTTAACTAGTCCCTATAGCTTTTGAACAATATCAGGAGCCCAACCGGATCAAAGTAACATTTGCAGGTATATTTACATTGGTGTTTAGTTTGCTTCAACTGAGCAGCCAATTAGCTATTTTTTTTCACTCCTTAACCCTAACAGTAATTAAACCATTTAACTAATTAAACATCTTTCAAGTGAATTACACATGTCCAACACACAGCCCAACTAGCTAACGTTACCATTAACTGAACAAGGTTTACTATTCATAATGAACACTGTATCAGCGCCAGGGGGGAAATAGGACAAGACAGCATAGGCTACTCCTATAAATCAAAGATATACTATTGCACTTAGTGTTTGCTAACACAACTAAAAGAGCGTTCTCTTACCCAGCATCATCCATGAGACCTCAAAACCAAGAATGCAAGGAACTATGGAGAGGCTGCTCCAAGATAACAGCCAGGCTTTATCACCCAAAACAATAAGCTCACAATCTGATTTATTGCCAAGTAGGTTTTATAGAGTTAGAAGTTTTACGGTTAAAGATTCTTGCTTTGGAACTAGGGCTGCAGCTAACGATGATTTTAGTACTCAAAGTTTCTACAGATTATTTCTGTAGAAGCTTCTAGCCCCCCCCTACGGTAACGGGATCAGCTGTGTAAGTTGATAGATGATAGATATTTATTAGTCCTTTTGGAAATTCATAGTGTGTCATACAGCAAACATCAGACCAACAACATCAACAGACCAACAACCAGACAACTGTTTTACCAACACAAACATCATCCGAGTGCTATACAAGTTATACTAAGGTGCAGCTCCCCAACACCCAGTTAACTTATGACTGTAACGTTACAACCCAAACTCACGGCCCACCCAGAAGAACAATAAACGCACCTGTGTACATTTTCAGCTGAGGATTGCGGTTTAATCTGGCTAGCCTTCAACTCAACAATCAATCACGATTTCAGTTAAATGCTAAAGTTGCTGTTACCTTGTCTGTGGTCCACTGGCATAACACTGGGTGCTTTCTGATCAGGTGCCGTCGTGCTGTTGTAGTAGGTGACATAAGTTTCGTTTTACGGCTGAAGAACATTACAGAGTTGTTGTTTTCCTTTATCTTGAAATAATCCCATACTTTGGACACTTTTTTCTTTGTCCCTCGCTACTTTCACTCACTTCCTCCACTTTGTAAACAGCGCCATCATAATCACGTTGTGTTCACACAGCGTAAGCGTGACAGTAATAAATGTCTGTGCGAAACAGTGTGCACTATAGTTATATGGATTAAACGAATCATCGATGCAAAGAATTTGCGTCAACGCAAAATTGAATTTTCAGCCCTATTTGGAACTATATAAAATAAAAGAATGAAAGCAATTACTATAACCACATCTGTACACTAACAATGTAATGTCTATTTAGAATAATAAAGTGCTTATATGTTTTATGAGCAGAGAATGTTCTGTAGACTATATCACTTGATTTACTTTAAAATTACCCAGATTGTAAAGACAGAATAACAGAGGTATGAACATTGAAACTATCTTACAGTTTTGGCCTTTCCTCTGTTGCTCTGTCGTTGCTGTTCTTTTGTTGCTGCTGCAGTGGTCTGTGTAACTGGGACCCAAGGGCTCTGTGGGCGTGACTGGCCAGCCAGCACCGCTAACATCGTGGCGCTTGTGGAGCTTCTCAAACACGAAAATGTTTGAACACATTTTCTTAACTTTCGTAAAACTGCTAATATTCAAGATCTACACTAGAGCCCGACCAATATTATCGGATATGAGCTAATTGCATTTAATCGTCATCACAGGGGTCTACTATCCAAATCATTCTTAAAATCAAAATATTGGCTCATAAATCGGCTCTTTTTCACTTTAATATCGGCATCAGGCCCCAAAAACCCATATCGGTCGGGCTCTAATCTATACAGTTGATTTCTCAGCTCAAACCTCCTAAAAGTGTATTTAGTGATGAAATCGCATACAAAACTTGTAAAAACAAAAAAACGTTCTGCTGTTAGCCTCTTTCTCCGTTGCTTTCTGCTTCTCACATGAAAGCTTCTTCTTCGTGAGTAGTCTTACAGTCAAGCAGTCACGGCAGACAGTGGAAGCAATACTGTCCCCAGCACTTCCTATAGTGCACTGCCGTTAGAAATGAACAACCAGAAATGTTCTTAATAAGAAGATTGCTATCTCTCCCTTAAACAGCATCTTTGTAAGAACGCGTCGACAATGAAACTTCTCTCTTTTGGTTTCTGATTGTTTGTCAAAGGAGAACCCATGGAAAGTGATTTACAGAGCAGATATGTCAAAACAAATCTATTTAATTAAAATCTATTCAGTTAGACTTTAATGTTACGTCCACATCTTTTCAGTGAGATAAGTGTAAAACCACAGATTTTGATGGTCAGAAGAATCAGCTATGCCTCATTTGGAGGTTTTGACAACAAAAACGACACACAAACTGTCAGTACTTAAGTTTGCAATATTATACATGTAAAGCTGTATAAAGAACCCAGGATCAGTAGTTTACTGATCGTGGGCTAAAGAGAAGTATCTTGATGTCGGAAAGTAAAGTGAGTTTTCCTATTCTTGACTCTTTAAAAAACTACTAATAGCCACTGCCAGCCGGTAGCTTGGCTGCATCATGAAACACGCTTGTGCGAGAGCTATAGGTAAAAGCAGCTTGCACAGCCAAGCAACCACTGCGCCATGTAGGAATACCAGGGAGAGATCACAAACCTATAAAAACACACACACACGACATGATGCACCTAGTCTCATTACTGCTCAAACTGACAGATGAATAGCATTACTTTAACAAATACCCTGACTACAGACTTTGCATCTCTTTTGGTACTAGAAATAGAATAGATTGTCATCACATTATCATTATGTCAACATGATGTTGTTATGCTATCTGACAATATGTAATTTTCCTTTCCAATCAGCCTCACAATTTCCAGCATACTCTGCTTAGTAATATTTTCCTTACCATCTGTAAAGCACAGCTCAGCTAGCATTATCACTTAGGATACACGCCAGAAATCCATGAAAACATCTACAGGGGAAACGTCCCAGCAAGTACACCTGCTGCGGTCACGAGCTGGTGCAGTAAACTTGTTGTTCTTTTTGAGTTACAGAGGGCTTGGGGATTGTATGTGAATGCAGAAAATCTGATTGCCAAATATTTTAAAGTTTTTTTATATGCTGCCACCCTGTACTTGAGTACTAACATATTGTCAGAGCTGATAACGGTGACTAATAGAACAATTTGTGGCACTGGATAGTATCATTTGAATTTTAAAAAGTGACAGTGTTGCTATATATCACAAGTGTGCACTTCTCATAGTTAATGAAATTTACAGCCTGGCCCACAGCTCTTCACACTTTGGCATATATCTTCTCAGATGATCACACTCCGCTGCGCATGACATTTCCAAACAATCAACATTTAAATTAATGGTGCCTGAGTTTTCTGTGTAAGTGTAATTGCTTAAAAAGGTCAGAACCAATAGGTTACATCGCTCTAATGTCTGTGTAATGAGGCTGCAATGAAATAATATTGTGTACGTGTGGCGAATTAATCTGCACACTATGTTGAACACTACAAAACTGAGAAAACATTTAAAACTATTACCAGCTATGAGCTATGTAAACAATTCATTTTGTCCAGCTTTTAAAAGTGCAAAAAGAACTGTGCAACCCAGGCTCACATGAATAAAGGAGGACAAAATGCTCACAACTACTGCCAGACCTCAATTCAGCAGCCTACAGTTAAGTAAACAAATTGGCTTGGCTCTTTCTTATCCATCTTTCTTATTCTCCAGTTTTCTTATCCCATACTTGACCTGAGTTGCCCTACACAAAAAAGAGAAAGTCTACAAATCTGATATATTGACATGAGCAGGCTTTTTCCAAAAAAATGTAAAAAATAAAAAAAAGATAATCGCACTACTGTAGCGCCATCATTTCGCTTAGACAATAAAAGTTGTAAAATGTCACTTATTCTATTATTTTCATAATCATAATTATGAAGAAATCATTTGTATTGATCTTATACTGAGGGGAATTGATCTTATACTGAGGGGAATTAAAGACATGGTCAAACTATTGGAATGATTTTGCTCAGCAAAGTTGTGTAAATTTGAATTGAATGACTAGCAGCTACCTTTCTCAGACCATAAAGCTGCAGTTAGCAACTATTGTGCATAGAAATTCACAGACACACATCATATGTAATATGGCACAAAAACAAAACAAAAAAAATGGTAATAATGCCGCGTGGTTAAGCCAAAAGAAATCACCACGGGGGAAAATTACTTCACCGCAACAGCCCTACTCCGGAGTAACTGTAGTGCCAGCGTAGGCTGTAGAAAATAGGTCAGTGACGGCTGGTCTTCTTAAACCGTTTTTTTATTTGTAAAATATTTTGAGTAGGCTATGTACTTACTACATTTATTCTACTGAAATAATGAATTATTATCTTGGAACTGTGGAAACTTCTCTGAATTTCTGTAACTTTTTCCAAACCTGGAGCCTGGGGCAAGCTCTTCATAGGCACATGTCAACAGTGTTTGTGTAATTACTCTCACTGCCATAAGGGGAGACAAAAGTTCAGTACTGCAAGTTTAATATATTAATAAACCAATTTAAGTAGACTAATGATAGCAGATGGCAGCAATATTTGATTTTCTTTGACATTCCTTCGACTGTGCTGAAAACCGCCCACGGCTGGACAACAATATGAACAGCAAATATTGTTTTTTCTAAATCCAACATCTTGAATCAAGGTCACCATGTAATAGGCTCTGACAAATGTCAAAGCCATTACATAATCTCTGAGCTGCGTCATTATAAGCATATGGTTCTAACAAAGGCCACTGCAGTTGAGTGGTGAGCCTCTGGCTTAGCAATTACTATGGAACAATTCATGATATAGAATCCAGTTCTTTACAGTTTTATTTATTGCCTTAAACAATACTTGTTAATACCTTCATGTTTCAAATAATTAAGACACAGTATCTTGCTTTCATTACTCACCCATTTATAAAGTAAATTGTCTTTGCAAATTATGGACAAGCCATTTATTTTCTTCACAAAAGCTGCATGATACTAATTATCCTCAAAACAAACAATCATTACATATTCACCACTACCCATTACCACCTTTAAAATGACAAACTACAGTACATGTGTATACTACTAATAAGAACCATTATGGGATTCTCAGGCTGCATTCGAAAAGTCTTTTTTGCTTAGGAAGGTTACTAACTGAGTGAAGTGAACCGGAAGTATTTCAGTGGCACAATTAGCTTCTTTCTTTTGGTTTGTTTTCTTTTGGCTTTTTTGTAATCTAATACTGTTTCAACAAAGTTTTATGTTTTGGGTTGTTAAGTGTTTTCCACAATAAAAAAAATAAAATGGATAAAGGAGGTTGATCACCATGTAAGTTACCATTGGCTATTAAGCCTTTTCTCTCTTAAGCTGATTTTTGATTGATTTTGTTACCATTTAAAATGGGTAAAATCGTATTTGATGACAGAGCGCTGCACAGCGCATATATTCTCTAAGCATCTCCTCTCGCTCCCCCTCTCCCCCTCTCTCGGCACAGTTACAGTCATTCTGTGGGAAACACTGTATTTACATACAATTGGGATTCATGTTGATAAATACGCCTATGGGTGGGCAGGAGGGTGAGTGTGAGCAAGCATTCTGAATGTGACAACCCTGTCCATTATTTAGTGACTGGTAGGCTGCCTTACCTGCATTTTTGCTATCTTGGTTATTATAATTAAGTAATATATTCCACTGTGTTGTCCACCTTTAGATGGTCTGCATTACAACAACATGGGGTGCAGTGTCAAAAATGCACTTTTTGTAGTCCATCTTCAGAACATTGTAGTTTCATCACGGCAGGTCACATCAATAAAATCCGCCGTCGCATAATTACGTTGCTTAGAAAAGAGCAGTTGGATTCTCTTAGACCCGCCGTCCTCTTTTCCTAAGTCCTAACGGATTCTCCTTCACATTGACCTCATGACATTTTCCATCGAGGTCAAGAAAAGGTGGTTAGGAAAGGAGATTTTTTTGACTTTTCAGATTCAGCCTCAGTCCTTTATATGCTTACTATGGGAAGAGCCAGGGCAAAGAGCCAAGCTATTCAAGGGATAGAGGAAGGAGGAGTGATTATTCACCATTTCTCTTAACCCTCAATATTATCTAAAGGTTTATACAATGGCATGTTATTCACATCAGCCACCTTTAGAAAGTTATGCAGGAAATGCTACCAAATGTCACCTTTAAACGGTTTCATACCCAAGCACATGCAAGGACAGGTTGGTGTATAACTGAATATTTATTATTGCCACAAACAGAAAATAAACTGTGGATGTTTAGAAACTCTGTGGTTTTCTTCTTTAAAGCCACTTAAGAGAATCTTGGATGGTTTCTTCAGTACATGCCAAAACACAGAACACTTCTGTTTGGCATCAGACCAACTATATACATTCCTATTAACGTGGATATATCTAAGCCAACATTTTGAGAACAAATAAACTGTGCCTTCCTTAAAGGTCCCATATCCCACATTTTCAGGCTCCTACTTTTATTTTGGGTGTCTATTAGAAAATGTTTTAACGTTCAAAAAAAGCGCATTATTCTTATACTGTCCACTGTTCAGCACCCTCTGTCTGGACCATTTTAGCTCCTGTCTCTTTAAGGCCCTCCCTCCCTATAAGCCCACTTTTTTCTGATTGGCCAACTTCCCAGAAGCCTCATGAGGGGCAGAGACTAGCTGGCACAGCTGAATCAATGTATGGAGATAGGTCTGGCTATGCAAGTCTAGGTCTCACTGATTACTATACAAAAACGCAACTTTATTCACTGATTTTGGTGAAACTGGATCTTGATTGCAGAAAATTATTTCTTCTTTTCCCTTTTTCTGGCTGCTCTGCCTCAACTTGGGATGTTTCCTGATGGACAGATGGTTTTACTTGTTAGCAGTTATTTTAGCTGCTAACTACTGCTAAAGCCCTGGATATACTTGCTTTTAACTACACATTCTCATACGCAATATGGCTGCTACGCGTATCCTGCGTTCCTTTAGAGCGTAGTTTGTGCACGTCCCCAGGAATTAACACTACCCGTCCGCGAGATGCAAGTATGCAGTATGTCGACCTTACAGGCAGGTCAGCAGCAATCTACTGTTCCACACACAAGCCCAGATGGTGGCGTTATACAGTTGGTTTGTCAACCGCCATTAAAGAAAAAGAAGGTCAGCACCAAACTTTAAAAAAAAGGAGATTTATGGCGGAATGTTTACAATAAAAATCCCGGAGCTAGTCCGCAATTACCAAGATCGTTATGATGTCTCATTAAAATCACAACCTGCTCGAGTGTCACTATGTTTGGTTTGTTTACAATGTGAAAATTCAGAGGTTGTTAAGGAAGATAAGCCGTATTGGCGAGGGATGATCCGGTCCGGGTCTACCCCGTAGTGGATTCAGGTTTAATCCTCCAGGTACACGCAAAGTACGCAGGCAAGTATGTGAACAAAGCCGTTTACGTCGCAGACGCCTGTCTACGCCTACGCATTATTAAAAGGCAAGTATATCCAGGGCTAAATGGTAGCTGCCTCTAGTTTGTTAGTCGTGCAGCTAGCAGCCCTGTTAGCTGACTCTGCTTGGACTGGAAACTTGGTGCTCCAGGGGTGTGTTGGTGTGCACCCAGTTCGGGCAGAGCCAGCTGATAACGCTACAGTTAGCAGTAGCTACCGCTTACTGTAGCGTTACCAACAAGTAAAGCTATCTGTCCATCAGCAAACTCCATAAATCCCAGAGTTGAGGCAGAGGGAAAACCAGAAAATATTTAACTTTCCATCAGAACCGTGAAAGCACTTACTGAACAACCTCCAGCTCGAGTGATAGAATGACCACTTGGTGTTGTGCTGGACGGTAGTGCTGAGAGTAAAGCTGTGCGGTATGACTAAAATCTCATATCCCAACATAAGTCATTTCATATCCCAAAAACAATATATATCCAGATGTAGAAATTTTATGTATCATGAGTTACTTTTGGAATTTCCAGTAGTTACTTATGATATTTATCTGCATCAAAAGGTGGTTGTGCGATTCTGGAGATATCCAATACCATGACATACCATGAGTGAACAACAACACGGGAAGTAATGTAACTAATGTTAGCTAGGTTGTGGCTACTTGCTGCTGCAAACTAACATTAAGAGTGTGAAATGGTCCCACAGGCAGCACAGCAGCTCCAGACTGCGATAGTCACAGCTCTCCCGCTTCTATAGCTAACATCACAACAACAGCATATCTTGGTGAACTGTAAGCTGAATGTCCGTGGGCAAGTCATTTAATGATACCTGATATGGCTAGATAGTGTTGTGTTGTTCGTCCATACAACAGGCTTCTCTCTTAGGTATGAGCTCCTCGTTACTGCTTGCATGGCTCTGTGTCTGACCCTCGAGTCGGGGTCAGACACAGATGTCTCTAATACAGCTACATAATTGTGTGTTTTAATGAGTCAATGTACTACAGCAACAGACAATGGCCCGAATGTATTCACTGATGAAAAAGTTCAAAAGCCACAATGTAGGCTAATCTGAATACTATGTGCTGTGGCATCAAAACATGTGACTCTTTACAGGTAAGAAGGACAGGGGTCCCAGTGTGTGTTTGGCGAGGATCTCCAGGGCACTATCCTGATGCAATAAAAGAGCACCCGATATTTTGCATTAACGAGTACGCTAAAAACAGAACAGCATTCAAATCTCTTCTTTTACACACACACACACACACACACACACACACACACACTCACACATATATATATATATATACACACACACACACACACACACACACACACATATATATATATATATATATATATATATATATATACATATACATATACATATACACACACACACACACACACGTATTTGAACATTCTAGTAATTTAGATTTCAGCAGTCTTATTTAAAAAACAATGTCAACAGAACACCAGGACTACAACTATTACAACTACAGAGAGCAAAACTTTCTACAAGGGCCATGATACATGTCATAAACACATGCAAATTTAATCCTCACAGTGATCACCATGTGTTGCTTAACTTGTTCTGCAGGATAAATGAAAAATGGCTTGTGCAGTGTGAGGTGGAAACATTGAGTGATAATGGAAGACAAGTTGGCAGGCAAGTGGGCTGCAGATAGCAATCCAAGACAGCCTGGATTTAAAAAAAATAAAATCACATGGCTGACTGTAAACAATGCAGTTATGCAACAATCTGAGATTCATGCACACAGCCAGTAGGCACTCTGACCCAATATCAACTATGCCTAACTGCACTGCACAGGGTGAGCTGTACATAGGTCACTGTGGGAGGGGACGGACGGCCAGAACTGGAGCCCATTTAGACATGTAGGGATAGCTGGTGGAGCCCATCCCCCCTAATGTGACTCATGTTTCCCCGCTCAGTGTTGCCTGATTCCCGCACAGAAGGGGGCGGGAAGGGGAAAGAAGCGCCATAATAATGTTGTGAAACATGCGCGAGTCCATCCTGCAAACATTACATTACGAAGCAATCACGTGCGGTCATTCATTAAAAAGCAACATGTTTATTAGTCGTGTGAAAAGTCACCGGTACACTCTGAAAACTTGAAGGCAAGAAGGAGCTTGAATGCTGATGTTGACACAAGAAAAAGTAGCAACTAGGAACACGTTCATTTCTTACATTGTACATCACTTGTGTATGCAAAAACCAGAACTCCCAGGGGTTGATAACAAAGTCAACAACAACGTGACATTAGCGTTGATGACAAACCTAAGCAAAGAAACCACCGCACGGCAGGAGGGCAATACTGTAACGTACAATTATAATACTGCTGTGCAAATGAGAGAAGGTGATGCTCTGAATCCTGCCTTGCAAAGAGCGAGAAAACACGTCACACCGCATGGCTCTTTATTTGTTGACAAGCTCAACTCCAGTGCCGGATGGAAATTGGTGGCAAAACAGGCCGCCGCTGCGGCAACCACTTGCCCCTCTAGCAAGTTGTCTTGCCGAAATTTTGGGGCTAGCTCGCAAGCTAATGGTGCTGCTAGGCTATAATGTAACTGAGGAAGAGAGAGAAAGCACATTCACCTCCGTTAGCCGCTAACGCCCATCCCCCAACCAACCAGTCTTCCCTGTCTGTGTCCACCATCTTTAATCTGTGCTCCGTCTCCCTTCCCACCGCACAAAACACGACAAAAACACAAGACACTCACCTTTAACGACCATCCCCGAATCGATTATCACCTTCCAAAATAATCAATCGATTTTCGTTTTAATATTGTGCGTATTTTAATATTGAAAATTGGCCGTGCGAGCGGAACCGCGCCTTGAGAGAAGAGCAGCAATCCTAAACCGCCATCTGGTGGTATTTTCCTCTCTGTGATGCAGCGGGAGCGGCGCAGCCTCAGACCGAGACACAGCTGCCCCCTGGCGGACACACTGGGCCGCGGCGGACACGCGCAGCGAGGGGGGCGAGCATGGGAAGGGAGGGACAGCAAGACCCCGCCAACACTCACGGGGACACGCACAGGCACAGAGAGACTCCCCCTTATCTTTCAGTTAAATTATTTTGACAGGACTGTCTAATGAAAATACTGTATACAAAGCACTCTAAAGGGTGTATACGCTCAAAAACAACACACACACACACACACACACACACACACACACACATATATTACCTCTTAGTTACAGTAAGACAAATATCAAAACAACCACAATGAGTTAAATAGATCATAAAATACTTGAATAATACCTTAGGACAGTGATTCCCAACAAGTAGTACTTGTATGCCAAGTCTAAACAGGTAAAGATTAGATAAAAGGTCTAACTAAATTGCTAACTATTAATCAATGAATAGATTAGTTCTCAACTATTACAGTCCATTAATCGCCAACTATTTTGTGCAATTTTTTTTTGAAATAAAGTAAATATTTTGTGGTTTTGTTACTCCTCTATGACAGTAAACTCCCACATATCTTTGTGCTGTGGACAACACAAGACATTTGAGGAGGTCATTGTGGACTTCAGCATCAACATTTGTCACCATTTTACAGACCAACGACTAATTATTTAATTGAGAAAATAATTGATAATAAAGATAATGGTAAGTTGCAGCACTGCAAATGATTAGCCAAAAGTACTGTTTAAATGGTTGGAACATCAACTTTATATGGTAGTAGGTGAGCCGACCAAACCAAACTTTACATTGACACATAAATTGTATGAAAAAAACAAACATTATCCACTTTTATATAATAAATAGTGTCCATGATAGGTGTGGTTGATGAAGGGGAACGCAAGTTCAATTGAGATTAAAAGATGCATTGATAGGACATGACAAAGCCTACCTGTATAAGCTATAGGGCTATAAGTAATGATCATTTCAAACACTGATTAATCTGTAGATTATTTTCTCGATTAATCATTTAGTCTATGTCAAAAAGTAGAGAAAAACACATATCACATTTTCCTAGTACCCAAAATAAGGTCTTCAAATATCTTGCTTTATCTGACCAACAGTCCAAAACCCAAATCTTTTCTTGAAATGATTGATCAATTATCAAAATAGTTGAATATAAATTTTTCTTTTGATTGACTAATTAATAAATAAACTCTCACACACGTCTGCATAGAGATATGTTATTATGGGGTTTTCCTTAGGGAAGTACTTACAAAATAATACAAGGTCAATCAGTGCATTAATGACCTTTGACCTGGGGTTATGTCTGATGCTCTTCCTCTACCTATCTCTGCCCCTCTCTTCCATCTCTGCATCTCATCCTCAGATGGAGGGAGAGAGACAGAAAAGAGTGAGTATGTGCAAATGGCCAAACTCCTATGTCATTTGTCTCCACGAGGTCCTTGGGCTGGAACTGGACGTGCATAAACCCAATTACAGAGTACACACATTACTCACTCTTGCTCGCTGTGGCCTGCAAAAGCCAGAAAGAGAAAGATAGAGACAGAGAGGCTTCAGGTAATTATATTAGTCTCACTGGCGAGTCATTAAGTGGATATCAAGCACCTGCATTATGTGCGTGAGTGTGTGAAACAAAAAGAAAGGCAACAATGAAAACAATTTTGTGTGCCAGGCAGTGACGCACACACACAAATGTATCAGGTGGTGTTTCATCTGACAGACGCACTGTTGTTTGCCATAGCAACAGCACGCGTGCCCCATAAAAGATGCAGCCAGATCCTCCCCTCAGGGTTATTTCACAAAACACAAATACACACATGCACACACATATTCAGACATTATTCTCTAATGTTTGGTGTGATGAGCCATTCCACAGGAGCCATGTGTATCAACAAGGCCAAAGTGATAATGAAGCTGCCCTTTGTTGTAATTCCTTTGCCACAATCCTCAGTTTGTAAAATTAGAACATATGTGTAGATGTTCCAACAAAGCAAATGGAAAAAGGTTGCACAGTTCATACCTTTTATCTATTCTGATAACCCCGCATTTAGTGAATTAAGTAACACTAAAAGGTTGTGAGAATTGGAATAATGTGTGAATATAACAATAATTGTCCTGTTGTG
The DNA here is from genome assembly GCF_014851395.1 of Micropterus salmoides. NCBI lineage: Eukaryota > Metazoa > Chordata > Actinopteri > Centrarchiformes > Centrarchidae > Micropterus > Micropterus salmoides. The sequence goes on from NW_024041039.1 coordinate 11,586,851, forward strand.
TAATTCCACACTTACAAATCTGTTCTGTTTTTGCGTAAAGTATACATACTCACTTCTGCTGACACACACATGCGCACACCTACAGACATATTCAAGTGTGAGAACCTGTCTGGCGCCTTAGATGAATTACTATAGGCAACTTCAGGGAAGGAAGAAGGTCTGAGTGATTTACAGCCACCACCTCTCCCTGGTTGCTCTGAAGATACACACAAGTGAAATAATTGACATTAATGTTGTCTTTTCTCATTCCCCTTATTTTAAAGTTCAGAGATCAGCTGCAAATGGCAACAATTGAATAAGCAAGAAGTCTGTCTTTTTCTCCAGGTCATGTCAACAGGTTGGAGGCCATGGTGGATGATGAGTAGTCTGTGCCATCTTTTTGCCGTCTCTAATACTCAAATCACCTCTCTCAAGGCTAGATGAAAAAAAATCCTTCTCCAGAGCAAAGTTACCTTGTGTACAATAGAAAAAATATGTATGAACTAGGTCAGAACAGCAACATGCAGATAGCAGAGGTTGCTATTATTTATTTGTCCAGATAAAAAATGAATCAAATCAGTATCACTGATGGGATGGCAAGACATCTCTTTATCTTTGCATCATGTGTGTTCTGTAGCCATCTGTTGCACTCAGTTCTGTCTGTTTTATTTACAATATTTTATTTAGATTTTGCTTCTGCCAGAATATGACATTTTACTGTAGATTTTGCTTTAAAAACATGTAACTCTATGACATTATAAGAATGCCATTATTGTACCCTGGCCTGTATGTTGCAGTAATTTGCATGTCTCTTTCTTCTCTGTCTTTTAATATTTAAGATACTGCATGTTCTAAATTTAGGTTTTCATAGCTGTCACTGCTCTCATTTACACATATTGACTCACAGCAGTGATTCAGAATGAGTAAACATATGTTCATGAACAGATATATAATACATTTGTGTATATATATATATACATACATTTATATAACTTTGCATATTTAACCTCCTACATTGTTCTGAGAAATGCGGCATTCTCTCATCATTTAGATTTGTGCTATTAATCAACCAAGCCTTGAAACAGGCAACAAAGCACACAACACTACATACCACCACTTATGAGACACTGTCTGGCTTATTATCCTCCTGTCTTGTGCATTTCTTTTTACCCATGTTCAGACAAACTCAGACAAAAGGGGGCTGTCTGTGTAGGGTGTTGCAGTGTATTGCAGTGTTTTGGTCTGGCTTTTCAAGCTTTTCGTCTTTCCTTTGAGCCCAAACCCTCAACGCTAACAGCATCAGCCTCAGTCATTCTGCAGACATTTGCCCAGGATAATCTGTTTTAAATCTACCCCAGTATTCAAGCTCGTGAGAGGTTTTGTTCAGACTACACGTTACTTTTTAGGTATGCATGGTGCAGTATTGAATTACATAACCGGGAGACTTCCATGGTGTCTGCATCAAAAAAAAAGAAAAGAGAAAATCAGTCTGGTGTTTATATTGCCCCAGTTTGGACTTTTTAAGTGTAGATTGCAACTGTGTGCATACATACACGCACACACAAACATGGGCATATGTGGATGCACATACACAACATGCTCAATCACGGCATCTACCAGAATATAAAAACTTATCCCAGGGCTGTAACCATGGCAACAGTGGCGGTCTGGCGCAGCATCAGCGGAGCAAACCCTTTTAGACTGTCAAGGTAATCACAGGTTATCACTCCAATAGTCAGGAGCACACAAACATCTCAATCTGAGGAAAAACACAGGGTGGGGGCCTTTAAGGGTGCTTTGATGACGGTTACATGGGCTCATTCCTGACCTTCTATCTAGATTTATACGAAAACACATTCATTTGACGTACTGAGAGTTATACAATAAAGATCTATTTTATTCTTTGCTCTGGCTCATCTCTGGAGATGTTGACTAACAGAGTCACTCTTTACGTAGCTCTTCTACGTCTGTATGCCTGTTCTATTTTGAATTTCCTCTGACGTTGCTTGCAGTTGTCAGTCATGGGCGCTTTTTTATTTTGCCCGCTACCTCTCTGACACCCCTTTTCAACTCTCTCCACATGTTTCCCTTCCTCCTCTTGCCCTCCCTCTTTCTCCTCTCTCTTTTCCTTTCCACCACTATGCCAATGCAAAATGTATGAGAGTGCTATATTAGCTGGGAAAAAAACCCACAACAGTCTATCACAACCTCACTTGTGAACAAGGGAGTGACATCCACCTCCCTCACTGGAACACACACACAGATGGTAGTGGACAGAGCCAAGGTTTGTTGCTGCAGTGGGTGTCATACACCACCAGTTCAGGCTCCTAATTTTCATTGAAAATCCTCATGTTATCTTAGTTTCAGCAGGGGTGTTGTGTCCACTTTCTTTTAACTCCCTTGTTCCTCCCCTTCGCTGCAGAAGCCGGGTGATGAATGTGTCCTGTCTGCCGTTGCGGTTCACTAATTTCTGCTCTCATCAGTCCCTGCTGTAATGAGAACACGCGCTCTGACATGCAAGGACCCAAGCTTTGAATAACGACATCCTGTTTATAGTTCATAAACACCAAACGCCCAAAACAGATTCATTTAATCCCCCGAGGCAGAGGCAGCGTAGTGTGGAAGTGTTGTAGCTTGATTGATGCTGAATACAAATCTTTATTAGTGAATACCTTGTGTTTATTTATTATATAAATCACCAAACTGTTAATTAAACTGTTAAGATTTTTTAATTTTATGGGTCAGATCTGGCTGACAGACTTCAGTGTCAAACAAGTGTGAAACTGGCAGAGAGAGAGAGACAGTACATAAAGCTTATTGATTCTTGGTTCTCACATGTGCTTGAATTCATCAAAAACCTCTCCCATACTCTCCATCCTTCCATCTTCTCCCTCTTGTCTCCACTTCACCGCTCTCCAACCCCACCCTTTCCTCCCTCCTCCTTCTCTTCCCTGCAGTCAGCTCATCTGAGCTTCCCTTAGAATATTCTTATCACAGCACGCCCTCCCCCCACCCCCCGGAGGCTGCACTTCTGAGTATGGATATGATGAACCTATTCCCAAAAAGCTGGCAGCGGAGTCGTCGATGGGATTTAAACAGTGTCCTAAATAGCTGGGTTCGATGTGCTCTTATTCACCGTAACCATGGAAACACTAGCTATTCCTCCTAATCCTCAGAGAAAATGCCGAAAGCAAACGTGTGGATGAGAAAGAAAGAAAGAAAGAAAGAATGAATTGTAGTCAATTCTAGACCACCATGCATCAGGAGCGTGGCCACTATAAAAATAGCCCCAGGAACAGTACACAAAGACATCAACTTTTTTTGTCAGTGCTCCATTTGTCCATATTGAACTCATTTTTAACAGCCAATTTGGGTGGTATTTCCAGGGCAATTATGTAAAAAACTCACCCCAGTTGCATTAAACAAATAAAGAGTACAAGTTTAGTCTGACATCCGTGATTTACATAGTGTTGTTCATGAGTTTAAGAAGCACAGGGCTCCTGAGAGTAAGCTAAAATGCTGTCTTCTGAATAAGATGAAGCAGGGCAGTTGAGGTGGTAGTCCATGTTAAAAATACATCAAATTGAACATTCATAAACCCTGTTGTATTCCAGCATGTTTCTGCTAGACCACATTTTGAAAGCATAGTTGCATGGCAAAACAGCACCCTTTGACAATGGGCTTTAAATTGGTGGCTTCATTTAATTAACATTAAAAATGAGTTCAGCAGTAAACCACATTCTTTTAAAGCTGCAGTGCATTTCTCAATCACATGGAACTAATTCACAGATGACATCCTCAAGTGCTTAAGCAACTTAAAGCTGCACATGTCAATATTTTTATAATATTAATAATAACATACATTACATTAACATTTACATTTAGGACACTTTTGTCTGAAGTGACTTACAGTAAGTAGATTTGTTAGAAGAGAGTGAAATAGCAATGGATTGCTGTTGTTAGAGTGAGGATGTCATTAGAACAAGTTTTTAAGTACTCTTATTTTCTGGTAGACAGCAAAGATAGCTAGGCTAAGATGCTCCACAGTGCTAAGTACTGTTTTTAAGAGCCAGGATGTGCAAACATACAAGTGCGTAAAAGGTTATACAAACCCATAAGAATATACAAATCACAGATGATTATCACCCGACTCTGCAGTTCTAGTCAGCTCTTTGGAGCAACTGTAACATTAGCTCATTGTTTTGGTTTAATGGCCCGCAACTTCACAATTTTGATTCAGTCTCACCACTCATTTAACCTTGTTTCAGCTGCAACAGGCAGCTGTTTTTCATGCAGAAGTTCAAAAAACAGTGTGAACTTCCTGCTTAGCAGCAAAAAGAAGAGAGAAAGAAAAGTAGCGTACCAGCTGGGTGGAGCATTTAGAAGCTAACAGAAATTCACATATGGAATGAGTCAAAAACAAACAAAAGTGAAAAGAGGAAAAAAATATCAGACTTCCATTTGTTGGGTGCAGAGACATGACTCCAAATGAATGCTAATATTGCTGCGTGTCTGCTTAATGTGTAATTAGGCAACTGTTTGTGTACTGCTACAGTTGCCTAATTACAGCAGTAGTCAACAGCCTACAGCACAGATTATCCATTATTTGTTGGTAAGTATTGAATGGCACTGTTAACAGTGATATCTACTTGACATACCCTCATCACAGAGTAAAGAGCTAATTATTAAAATCACCAGTAATTGGTTCCCATGGAAACCTGCCCACTACCCATTGCACCTATTTGGACCCAGTAGATATAGAAAAAGCAAAACATGCTGCACAGAGACTTGTTACCTCCACTCCATCAAATGTTGCTGATATTTGTTATCAGAACATGAGAGATGTCTTTTGATTACTATAAGCTCATGTTTACATACTGTGTTTGATCTTGATATTGACCGCTATGCATCTCCCAGTGGAGAAATCAGTCTCCCGTGCTAACAGCAGCCAGAGGCTTCTTCTTAAACAGTGCGATGGTTTCAACCTAACAACAGTGACCTCAGCTGTATTTGGCAAAGGTTAATCCAGCCTGAAATGGAACAGAGCACAAGCAAGTGTTATGGCAGCCAAATGTCAAAGCAATTACTGTCAGCTGGCAAAAAGATGGAAGTATGTGAGACGGTGCCGCTTTTGTGGAGTGGAGGACAGATGAGAGAAACTGCACTGAGCTCCTTCAAAATCTGCCTCCTCTATATTTCATCTCTTCTCACCATTCTCACCATTACATGCAATTAAAAACTACATGACATGGCCCGAGGTATGTGGACAGACACCCAAACATTACACCCATGTACAGCAAGTGTTGACAGAACCCATTAACATTCTCCTATAACAGCCTCATCTTTTCTGTGAAGGCACAAGATTTTGGTACCTATAGCAGCAGTGATTTTCTCCCATTCAACCACAAGAGAATTAATGAAGTTTGGGCCGGCCTGGCTCGCTGTTGTGGTGTTGGCTCTCTGTGCAGGCCAGTCAAGCTGTTCCATGCCAATTAGGGAAAATAATTTCTTTTTGGACTTCGCTTCATGCATGGGGACATGTTGAAACAGGATAGAGCCTTCTCTAAACTGTCACCACAAATTTTTAAGCACATTGTTGTCTAAAATATCACTATATGGTGTAATATTAACATTTCCATTATTTGCATAAGGGGCCTTGCTCAAACCATAAAAAACAGCTCCAGACCAATTATAGATACAATATACAAAATAGATATACAAAATAATGTAGACAGGTACGTTTGGCCATATAGTACATAGTACACACATATCTAAACCGGTCAGCTACTTATTTTCTCTAATTTTCTTTTTGCAAAGATTTTCAATTTGTCTTGAAAGATTCTGATTTAAAATGTGTTCTCGTATTAATTACATATTGTTAACCTTGTACATACAACCTGCTTTTGCATGCTGTTCCTAATTAAGATTGTGGCAAGCAGGCCCGGATAAGGTGGCTGTAACCCCCTTGACATCACCGTATCCAGTCACCTTAAAGTAAATAAACAACAACATTTATACAGAATTGAAAAATGATTATATCCATTAGAGCCAAAAGTGCAATCTTAAATAATGAAGGTGATGAAAACAGTGTTTGGCATGGGCCAAACACTATGGGCACACACACTCCTAGAAATCATCTCTCTCAAGTCTGGGCCTTAAGATTAAGAAATAATGCTGGACCTTGTTTAAAAGCTGTTGTAATTTAATAGTGCATAGGCCTATTACCAAACTAATTTGCAATGAATTAAATTACCACAAATCATGCATGTGAAAACTAGGACTTTCGGGCGCCCTGAGGGTCTTGGAGCACCAGGGCATGATGCCAAAAGAAAAACACATTTGAATTTGCATAAGAGAGAGAACAAAATAGTATAGAAAAGTGATGTGATGAGACAAACACACACTCATAGGCCCACACACACCAGTTACACACAAGAGGACATCCATGTGTTAGTGTTGTGCATTTGTCAGTCCAATGTACAGTCTATGGCCCCTGCCAGCTGCAACACATGCAAAAAATGCATTAGTAGGCTATTGTCTTTGCTTTGATTAGCCCCATCTCATAAACACACACCCCCTGTCTCTCTCTCTCTCTCTCTCTCTCACACACACACACACACACACACACACACACACACACACACACACACACACAGAGAGAGTTGGGTGACAGATTACATACAATGATAGTGCTGGTGTTCAGTGGTTGTCACGCATGCTCAGACGTTATGATTACCCGCCTTTCTCTCTCTCTCTCTCTCACTCTTTGGCCAAGCCGAGGAGGAGCATCTGTATCAGTGCTCAGAGAGATGGACGGGCAGCAGGTCGCCATAACACACAGATTTTCCTCCCGCAGAGTGAGGTGAGGTGACCGCAGGTGTCGGTCTTTTCGGGCTGAGGCGCGTCGCGGTGACCTTGAGGAGATTATCCACTGCCGCAAGAGAGAAGAAGAGAAGGAGAGGATAGTAGCAAAAGAAGAAAAAGAGCAAATGGCCAAGAAGAGGTGATGAAGCGTTCGAGATGGTCGGTAACTGACTGAGGACAACCGAGAGTGAAGTTAATCCCGGCGGCATCCGCCGTTTTGCGGGATAGCAGGTGAGTTGTAGTGGAGGGGGCAATTTTTAATAGGTATAGGCTATAAATAATCCACCTGGTGGTTTATTGAACGGACCACATTATGCAATAACACGAAATCGCAGCAGGTCACTAATTGGGAGAACTCAGTCAGGGTTTGTTGATTGAGCTGCTGTGTGCCAATCTGCGTGCACATGCGAGCGCGCGCTTCTCTCCATTCAATAATTCGACGTGGGTCACGAGTCGGGGTCATTATTGGCTACAACATAATACATACACACATGCTGCTTAGTGTATGCTGACAAAAACTAAGCGTGTGCGAGGAGGGAATCGAACAGACATCAGTGCAGGTGCAGGGCGGCGTGGGTAGCCTATAATGTCGGGACCAGCAGAGATATTAGGCTGTGTTTTATGATGTAATATCGACTATATAATTTAATGCAAATGCGACACACATCCAGCACAGGCACTTCAGTTTTCCTCCGTGTGTGTGTGTGTGTGTGTGTGTGTGTCTCTGCCTCTGGCGTCACAGGGGCGCATCACCAAGGAACCTATAACCTTGAGAATAACATCTCCTTTCACATACAGACACACATCTACTCACTTAAACACACATACACAAAGATTTACATAATAATATTCAATAACCCTGAAGCACACACACATATATTATGTATACCTACAAAATAATATTGGCTACTATGCAGTACATCAGCCTTACTAATTAGTCTTAATAAGCAATGACAGTTGCTTTCAGACTGTTCAATTATCAACTGTGTATACCACTTATAAAGTAATTGGCCTGTTTATAGTCCAATAGTCCATATCAAAGATGTTATTGCTTTTAAAAGCATGTAGGCTATAGAGGGTGTTTATCAGATAAAATATAGTAGAAGATGCATCTTAATACACCAGGAGGACAGTATACAGTTTTATTGTCTTCTGACAGACTTCATCAAAAGAGCATTCGCTGGAAATCCATCTGCTGCTGTTCTCACTTTGTGCAGGTTTGGTGTTGGCTCGTAGCGCCTTACTTTAGGGTTGTGTAAGGTGTGAAACATGCTTTTGAGAGCAGCAGCAGTGGCAGCAGTAGCATTGCAGAGGTAGGCTGCATCATCCAGAACAATAAATATTACTGACAGAGAAGAGAGGACTCAGACAGGAACATCCTGATCTCTTTTCGCTCTTTGTAGTTTTCACACAGCAGCAGATTGTCTTTCTTCTACCCTTCAGTGAGAGTAAATGACTAAGTCTTATCACATGTCATCAGTGCAAACTCATGTCTGTGGTTATTTTGTTTTACTTCATTCAGCAAGCTGTGGAGTTGTGAAATCAAGCCACTGTTTCATTCAGTCCAGATTCATACCTCATCACTTTAATGCAGAGCAAATTTATGGATAAATACTTGTGTTGTTTTGAGGTATTAATTAAGGCTAAACAGTTTGAAGAATAATTCACTTTCAAGTCATTAAGGCAGTAGAATTTCCATGAATCTCATATTTTCAAAGAAAGCTATTTATATCTTATTTTAAATTAAATTATTTATGAGCACACTGCCATCAACCAGAGAGAAGCACACAGCCAAAAACAGCACTCACACCATGATCCTTCTTGCAATTTGTAACAGGGCTATTCAGGCTGATCTGAGGGAATAATCGACATCTCCAGGGAGAGTAAAGGCCAGGTAGCCTGCCACAAATTCACAGACTCCCCTGCTCTTACTGTATCAAAAGGACTGCACCACCAAGAGGCTGAGCTTTTACTGCCAGCTGCAGTCAGATCAGGAAAATATGAAACTGAAATGCTGTATTTATGGTGATGTTCTTCCGTCAGAGATTTTGCCATACAGGGTATGGCAGGTTAGTATCTCTTTACCTCTCTTGGTGTACTGTGTCATTGTGGGCGTTTAATGTGCTTTGTGCCAACATTTTTTAAAATATGTTTTTTGCATCAATGTGATGAAGAACCTTGGTTTTTCAGGCATTTTATTTGCTACATTAGCCACAAACAGATCTCGCTGTCTAGTGATTTTATCCATAAACTGTTTCTAAGTTGATTTTCCAGAAAATAGACTCATGATATCACATGTAAAATTAATCAACCTTGATGTTATCCATATAGCCCACTGCTAGTATTCTCATGTCATCTCTTCTTTCAGTTCTTTGTGATTTACAGCTATGCTAGCAGCTTGGCTCTATAGGACTGGTAAAGTTGAGTATACCAAATAATCAATAACCAAATAACCAAATAGGTCTAGTTGCAAACTAATGAAGTTCCCATCAGCCTTATCTGTACTGTTTAGTGCTAATTAGCTAATGTTGTCATGCTAACACATTAGATAGTGAACACGATAAACATTATACCTGTTCCAGCATCAGCATGTTAGCAATGTCAATTAGTCTCTGCATAAGACCTTGGAAATTCTTCATTCATTAGGTGAAATATTGCAATAAAAAGGCAGTCTGTGTATTCTCTCACCTTATTTAGATAAATATTGTTTATGGAACATTTTTGTTAATAGCCGTTCTACAGAATTACTGTCAGTGCACATAGTGTACATGCTTGTACCCTACACATTTTTAGAATTGTTTTTCAAGCTATACAATAAAGACAACTCAACAGACTGTTGAGCAATACTTTGCAACTCCAGAGAAATAACCAAACACTATACGCTCCATATGCCTTTGCATGAATAAACATTAGGTTGTGTGAAAGTATTCTCCATTCACAGAGAAACCAGTAGACTGCTGAAGGTTTTACAACCTGAAATGCAGCAGTGGGTATGTGCTGTACAGCACCTGCATGGTGCAATTGTTCTACTGCAGAGGTCTTTTACTACACTGATTATAAGTTAGTCATCCGTGGAGCAGGACCTTAAAGGAAAAAATTAAAGAGATGAAGAAAGGAAAGGAGGGTATAGAGATGGTTGAGAAGGATGTCATGGAGAAGGAGGTAGGATGCATATACTATATATTTATGTATATTATTTATGTAAAAGCTGACATATATGGTATTTTGAAAGAATGAGAAATATTAGAACTGATTTGAACAAATTTTAATGTATAGAGTGAGGAAGAGGAAAGAAAAGAGGGAGGGAGAGGGAGAAAAAAGACAAATGAGGCAGGAAGAACTTGATTACAGAACTTTCAGTGTACTATCTTTACGTTAAAGGTCATATTATCCAAGAAGATTAAAAGGCACGATAATAGCATTGCTAATCTGCCATTATGGTTTTGAATGATTCTGATAATCCAAACTTAATGTGAACTCTCATCACATGGAAAAAAACAATTAAAGTAGGGATTGCTTAGAAGGGCAGAGCTTACGTACATTCCCTGCCAAACACACGGGGCACATGTGAAGATGTGAGTCACTGCTATTATTATCTGGGATATTAAAGATATATGAGACATCAAGCGGCATCCCAGAGAGAGACACCGTGAGGGAGAAAGACGAGAGGGAGAATCTGCTGGAGGGTGTGTGTAAAATATATATTCTCTGTTGCTCTAAAAGTGTCCTTTCTCTTCACTCGCAGGTGTCTGTTGTCACAGAAGTTTTAAAATGGAGTCCACTCACCTCCTGAGCTCTAAGAAAAGAGTAAAGATCCACCCTCACACTGTCACAGCCAAATACACCACGCACACCCCCTACTCCCCTCAACCTGGAGTACACACACACTTCCCGCAGCCCGGGGATGAAGGCTACGATGACGCTCCATCTTTTGAGGACTTTGGCTCCTTCGTGGAGGAGACATCAGACAGGAAACAGCTGACGGAAAGCAAGAGGTGGCCTTTGACTCTGTTTGGCTCCAAAGACAAAGACAAGGACACGGCCAACAAACCTCAGGCTGCTGGGGGAGGAGATGGGAGTGAGGGGGGAGCCAGAGCAGCAAAGGGGTCTGGGAGAGGGGTAGGGGAACAGCTGGCCAGTTTCGGGGAGGCTTCAGTGTCCGCGTCTCGGCTCACCTGGGTGGGGCTGCTCGGTGCGGCACTGGCTCACGGCTGTTTGATCGTTCTGACCCGCGTGGCCTCTGAACGCTTCAGCCTGGGCCCCCTGTTTTTGCTCTTGGTTCGGTCCATCGTCCAGCTCCTCTCTGTGGCTATGCCACTGCACAGGGGGGAGAACCCTTTCGGACCAGAGGGCTATCGTCTACGTCTACTCTGTTACGGCGTCGCCTACTCTCTCTCCCTCTGCTGCGCCTACTCCTCCTTAACCTTTGTGTCACCTGGAAACGGCACTACAACCTGGCGCCTGGCAACCACAGCACTGTCAGCGACCCTAGCCTTCCTGTTGCTGGAGGAGAGGCTGGGACTGGCTGATGGGATCACCATAGCTGCAGGACTGTGTGGTTTGGGGCTTGTGTTGCTTCCCACAGCAGACGAGAGCAACACAGATTTACCAACTGACCCGGTTGTGTTCTGGAGAGGTGCGTTCGGGTGGTCTCTTTCGGCTCTAGCAGGACTGTGGATGGCTCTGGCACTGGTTGGGTATCGATCCCTGAAGGAGAGGGTGGGAGTGGGCACAGCTTTGTTCACAGTAAGCTGGACGGGCTGCCTGCTCACCCCGGCCTCCTTGGCTCTGCTCCAGGAGGGCTGGTCCTGGCCTATGAGTGCTACAGCCTGGGGCCTGGTCCTGGTCCTGGTTGCCTGCTCGGTAGCAGCCTTTCTGGGGATGACGCACGCCCTCACCCGAATCCACCCGGCTCTGGTCTCCGCCTCTCAGAGCCTGGAGGTACCTGTTGCCATGCTGCTGCATCTGTCCGTGCTGCCGTTGGCTCCCACTGCGCCGGAAGTTGTCGGTAATGTGATGGTCTTATTAAGCGTTGGTTGGCTGGTGGCGATGAAGCTTCTACCCTCTCGTGGGGGTGGGCGGCGCCAGAGGGAGGAGTATGAGGAGATTCTGGACTCGCCCATCAAATAGGCATCTCGCTTCACACCTCCTCCTTGTCTTCCCCTCACTCCCTCCTTCTCGAGATTGGTTCCAGTGTACATAAAAGACTGCTAAATGTTTATTGGAGCTTTAGCGATTTTGTATTGTATTCTTTGCTTTTGGGAAAGTGCCAATATTGTGCTGTCTGTTAAAGTGACCATGTGATGTGACATTAAAATCTGTTTGATGAACACAATGCATTCCTGAAGCAACTTGTAATCAGTATGTTGCCTCCTTAAGAGTGTGTTTGTCTGCATATATTGGCTACATTTTCACAAGAATGTGATGCCAGTCACTTTTACCAGCCAGCTGAGGGTTAGCCGAGGACTGATTCCAGCCATTTGGTTGCGGGCCGCTGGCTAGACAGAGAAAAAACAGGAGATGGGATGAGACAAGAGTGAGAGGCGAGACAGACAGTCGGAGGAAGATAAATGGGGGTAGAGAGAGAGAGAGAAGATGATGGTATTGGCATACAGATAAGAAGCAGGAGAGAAAGGTGAGGGATGGCAGGTGACAAAACAATTGAAAGAGAAAGAAGGCAGGGCTGAAAGCAAGGCTGACGGTGGCTGGGTATTGCACTGTGTCTGGCCAGCTGGCTGATAAAAATACTGTCCGTGTGTGGGGAACAGTCATTATGTCTAATAACGACCTGTCAGACATAAACACTGTCACTCTTCTTTTCTGGGTCGCTCCTCTCTTTTTCTCATCCTTTTTTTTCTCTTTCTCTTTTTCTCTGTGTTCTAAATGAATGAGGCACCAACATAAAATGACATGACAAAGATTCCATTCACTGAAATCCCCACACACAAACACACATGCACAGATGGAGACTTTTGAATAAAAACAAGTGCCCCCGCATTTAACAGACATGCTGGCTATACCATGATGAAACAGGTGGAGTAGGAAGTCTGAACACGAGATACAACTTCGATCCTTGTTACTCTACCTCGGAGCTCCAATGCATCTCATTAGTGGTGACATTTAAGAAATAGGCCAGGAAAAACCCATCAGATCTTGCCTATAATTCTCCACCCAGCTGCAGATTTATAAGGGAAGGTGCACACACACACACGGGCACAAGTATGCATTCATGCCATGGTTATAAGCCTTTCATTAGTGAAAATACTTGTGTGCTGTCAGTTGACTGGCCTAATTTAACTTACATACGGTTCAAATGTTATTTATTGCTATATTTTACTCAGTGGTGGAAGGTACAGTAACTACAATCATCGATGGTCATTCGGGTCGGAGTATGTTTGTCCTCGATTACTTGTGTGTGTGTCTGTAGCGAAATACATTTAGTCAACCACAATCTTAGGCTACTTCCACCACTGGAGTAGGTGGACTTCCATTTAATTTGTCTTCCACATTTAATACATAACATACTCTTTATTCCCTAATAGTTACTCTGCAGGTTGAGATTTTATACATTATGTTGTTTTGTTATAGATTAAACTACCTAAATATATATAATTTATTTCAAATGATCACCTTCCTGACCATCTACAAAATGCTCCTTACAGCTTAATGCATCAGTAATAATGATAAAATAATATAATATGTAATAATATATCACTGACAGGGGTCTTCCTGCTGCATGATGGATACTTTCACATCTGATAATTTAGGTACCTTTCACCAATAATTAAAACTTATAATGCAGTATTTTGTATTGCGGTATTGCGACTTTTCCTTAATTGTTCTCTTCCTCTTTCTGCTTTCTCATTTGCCTCAATGTCCTCTCAAGCTCTCATAAAACAAAAAATATTATACTTTTTATTATCATACTATACTATTATACATGAATGACGATGTGATCTGGGACAAAAGACCATCACACAGAAACAGCAAAATACATGGACCAGTCAGCCGTTGTGTTGTTCATAACAACATGTGTGTGTGTGTGGCTGCAGCAGGGATGGGCAGTGGTGTAATAGCCCTGGCAGGGTTTCCTACATCATAAACACTCGGAGTATCGTAAGTTGTGGCCTCGTAGCGAACAGACTCTTAAAGCAGCTAATGAGAGGGTGAGGCCTGCCCAGAATTAAACACAATCCAAAACCTCTCACACACTTTCTTGCGGTCGTTGGCATTTGCAGACATCACCACAATTACACAAACACTGAGGTAGTGGTGTAAACCTTGGCTTGTGTAGGAAAGGATAGAGCACATGCACTAACTTGCACAAATGGAAGTGCAGGCGTGTGCATGGAAATATTAAATGTGCAGCTCTGAAAACGAGTTGTTCACTCTGTGGGAGGAGGGAGGAAACCTTTCCGTGAGGCTGATTAGTTTGTTTAATATGTTTTTATTTATTATAGCAAACCCACAACATTTATGGTACATTTAAATTCATTGTCACCAGACAAAAACAAGCTCACGTATAAAAATTAGGCCCCTTAAAAACAACATTAAAAACTGAGTATGTGTACAAAATTGTTATCACTGGAGTGTCCCCATACAATTAGTTTTTCCCTTTGGGTAACTCAGGTGTCTCCTCTGTCCTTCCTCAATGTTCCTGCCTGCTCTATCACTCTGCTCAGCTGCAGGTGAACCTTCTGCAGTTCCGTTGCTATGGCAACCAGGGCCTTTTCCATTGTGGCCATGTCCAGCGGTGAAGTCACTTCCTGCTCCTTCAGGAGAGATGGAAATGGCTTCATCCCTAAGCCTAAAGATGCTCCTAAACCTCCGGGTCTCTGTGTTGGTTGGTGTCCCATCCTGCTGTCTGCTGCTCCTGATGGCACCACTCTGTGGCCTTCACCTTCCTCCAAAGGTTTCAGCCGGGCATTCCCCTCATGGCCACCGTGCAGGAGCTGCTGTAAGGTAGTGTTTAACCTCCTCTGCCTCTCAGCTTCCTCCTCCCGGAGCTCCACCAAGCCCTGTTGCAGCCTGACACTCGCCTGCTCTGCGTGCGCCCTGCACGCTGACTCCAGGGTGGGCAGACACTGCTGGCACGTCCCCTTACCCAGCTTGTCCACCTTGGTCGTGAGAGAGACCATTCCTCCACAGCATTGCTTCAGAGACTCCAGCAGCATGTTCTGCCTCATGTGGGAGTCCTCCAGAGCGATGAAAAGCTTGTCCCAGCGGGTGATATCTGCAGCCGGGCATGGCGTGGTTGGAGATTCCCCTGTAGACAACAACCATAGGGATGAATTAATTATTCAGTCCCATAGTCAATATATAGTCAAAGTAATATTAACATAAAGCAAACCCAACCAAAATATAATAATTTATAATACAGAGTATTACAGTGGAACTGCATTGTATGAATCGGGTATTAATAAAACACTTATCAGTTCTTACAGGGACTTAAATTATCAGTTCTTTGTTACCCACAGTATTGATTTCTTTCACAGTACCTTCATTTAAGTACCAGTAGGAACCAGTATTTCATTGGTTCATACAACAATTTACACTATTAATCCCGGATGTATTAGTAAGTGTAAACATAAACATAGACAAAGGCACAACCTACAATTTACATACACAATAAACAATTACGTATTCCATCTACTATCGGTACTATAAGTTTAGTATTTAAAGGTAGGTGGGTTGATTTATTTTGTCACAATATAACAGGTTATAGAGTGAAATTGAGTTTGGAACTCTTTCCTACTAGGTAGGTCCCTGTACTTTGCGGTCAACGGATTTTCTTTTTGAAACGAAAAAAACAAAAACGAAAAACGGCTTGTTTCCCAATTACCATTAGTAAATAGGGAAATGAAAAACGGGAAACAAACCGTTTTTCCTTTTTCATTTTGATATTAAAAAACGGAAAACGAAAAAAAATTTCGTTATCCGATTTTCTTTCATGTGTTTATAGATGGAAATCGGAAATTCAAATAGGAGTGTATAAATCTAATTCCTCAATTTTGCATTGGGTTTTTTGGTGACCCGGAAACTATGGTAAGCAGTTAGCGGCTTGGGGCGCTGTAGCCTATATGCGCGCTTGACAGACTGTGTGCAGGCACTTTCCTTCAACACAGAGTGGTCGCATGAGGTCACCGAGGTCCGGACCTCAGTAATTATGTAGGCTATGTATGTATAATAATAAAAGGAATAATAGAAAGATTAAATTTGGAGAAACAATTTTCTGCCATTACATAGGCTAAATAAAATCATTCGAATAAAAAACATTGATGCATAGTCCACTTGCAGTAGTCTAGTTTTCTAACAACTTAGCTCTCCTTATTAGCTTCCGGGTCACCAAAAAAAAAACTAAAATCCACAATTGAGGAATAAGGTATACACACTTATTTGAATTTCCGATTTCCATCTATAAAGACATGAAAGAAAATCGGATATCGGATTCCTTTTTTTAATATCAAAACGAAATCCCGTTTCGTTTCCCTATTTACTAATGATAGGCTAATTGGGAAACCAGCTGTTTTTCGTTTTTGTTTTTTTCATTTCAAAACGAAAATCCGTTGGCCACAAAGTACATGGACCTAGGTAGCAGATAATATACATTAATATAGAAGCAATTATAAAAATGGTTAACATAAATAAACTATGTTCAATAGAGCAGTGCTGACGATTAATTTGAGCTTAAGAGTAAGGTAGCTTGGGGGAAAAGCAGTCTGGTGGTGTGGCAGCTGATACTTCTAAATCATATTATATACATTATACTTCTATATTCAAAACAGTTGCGTTACAGCTGAAGTTATAATGACCTGTGACCTGACATTATATTTACTCTATTTTTATGTGATCAGATTGCAGCATTAAGCAGTTTTCCAATAGAACTTTTTAGATCAATAACAATGGCACTGTACAATGGCACTTCATGACTAGTTATTTTTTTTATGTATATAGTGAACAGTAGTCGACCAAAAATAGACCCTTGTGGGACGCCTTTCCAAAACTAACAAATAAATGTGTATGTTGATGAATTTCAAAACACATAAGAATGTTTTTATGTCTTAAGGACATCAGGCATGGCAGCTGAGGACTAATTCTTCACAATGAGCCATCTGTTCAAACAAACAGGGAATGCAAAAGAGACAAGCGGACAAACAAATAAAACTCACCCTCCCGTTGGTCCTGCGAGATCTCGTTCCCATAGTTGTCTGCATAGTTCCCTTCATACTCGACCTCATTCACACACAAGGATGCACCCAGGAAGCCAAGCACGCACAGCACGCGCCAGATCCTGAACACATGCATGACAAAGCTCTTTTTGTGTTACTTTTGAAAAATATCACCAATGGATGTGGTTATATCAGGTGTGCTTGTCACCCTGTTTTTGAGCTGCTCTCTCCTCTTTTCTTCACCCCTTCACCACATGTACAGCTCTTCACACTGAGCCAGCAGCTGTTGCGGGTGCTGAGTTTATAACGGGGGAAAAAGGAGGGAAGTTAAGGAGGGTGGGACAGAGGTGGGGGTGCTTTGGAGGTTGGGTGTTACAGTGGAGGTAATGTCAAAAGTCAAACTGAGTCGGAAATGGGGGCATTATGGAAAAGAGAGGGAGAGTTTTTGGGGTACAGGGAAAGCATGGGTGCAAAGAGAGGGATGAAAGGAATAGACAGATGAAGAATGAAATAGGGAGAAAGGAAGACAAACCAGGCAGAATAAAAATGTTTAAATGTACGTATGTTTCAGTGATTTATAATACATTTCTTTGAAGCAAGACTAACATTTGAGAAATAACCATCTCCTGCTTTGCAGCCTTGCTTGGTCAGGTATGCTGTGTCGCTTATATTGGCTAATGTTTATAAAAGGTAGCAAACTTTATATAGATGTTGTATAACTAACATATCTGAGTCAGTTTTTGATTTAATGGCTCTTACCCACGTGTTCTAATGTTACAGTAGGTTTTAACACTCGGGATAATTGACACTTGTGGCTGCTGTAACACATAAATTAGAAAATTTGCTTGCCAGCTTTATTTTAAAAGCAGACAAAAAACAGATAATACCAAAACTTCACATTTTCTTTTTCACTGTCACAGTCCACACAGGGCCAGAAATATTTCCACATGGGAAAGTCTTCCTGTAGATGTTCCTTCTTGTAAAATAACCAAACTGTCAGTGTGAGATCAGAAATACAATCTACCAGACGAATGAAAAACATATTCCATCTTCACTTAAGTTTTGAAATGTTTTTGTCTCTATATCATTAAATATTTCACCTTTAAAATCATGTAGGGTCCTACTTTATGAGTTTTATACAATACAGGATTGTACAATGAAATGCAATTGTAGCCTCATCTGAGCTACACAGACAGAAATTGTATAAATAAGACAAATAAATCAAATCAAATCAGATGAGCATTATTAACAGAAAGAAAACTATACTATGTGTAGGAAAATATACAGTTATGTACATAATATATCTACATGGAAACACACAATATGGACAATATAAAATGATTTTCTCTTCTTTAAAATTAGCTTTGTAGTAATCAATGATTGAATCCACACACTGTAGGTCCGTCTGCGTCTTTAACCTTTGTACTGATGAGTCAGAGTCACTCCCTGCTCTGTGTATCAACACCAAATCCTTTAACCTTAAAAGTTACAACATTGCAGAGTCTGGGCTATATTTTAAGCTCGCAATGAGTTTGTTTCTACCACATGAAATTAAATTTAGTTGCTAAGCAACACTGAGAGATTTGCTTTCTGTGACTTTGTTTGACTGGTTACCTTGTCAATTAAAACTCAAGGAAGCATTAGAAGTTACTGGACTCTTAGCAAAACTAAATGGCCTTATTTTCATAGACAGGGGGCTCTAGTCAACAGGTGTTGGGGTTAAGCAGCAAAAGTCGGACATGTCAAGGTCAAGGGAAAAGCCCTGACCTTCCTACTCTCTGCAGACCTCCAAACTGAGCTCCCCCTGCAGATGTCAGCATGCCTGCCAGGACCTATGTATGATTTTGTCTCTCTGGCAAGTTTTAATTGTAGCAGAAGGACTAATTGGGCTGGGAGCTGGCAGGTTTATCTCAGGAAAAGAGAAAACATGCAGGGGAAGAGATGGACAGAAAGAGAGTAAAACAGAGGTGGAGACATAGGTGGATAGTTGGTGAGGAAAAGTACAAAGGGGCAAAGGAAATTTGTAGAAATGTTCTTTTCCTCATTGCAGCAAAAATACCTCACTGTGAGCCTGTGAGTGTGTGCATGTCCCTGGCCCAGTTCCATAAAATGCCAGTAATTAAAATCCCTTCAGAAAATCATTACATTTATATGTCAAAATGTGCAGTTGGGATACAAAATTCAGCACGTAAGAAAACAGTTGGCGTTCTCATCTTGTCATTTGGTGTCCATCTGAGGCATACCACCTCTCACCTTTTCTCTCGATTGGTCATCTTTCTATTTAGGTCATCATATGACTCCATAAAAGAGGAGCTACATTTATCAGCAGCCACCAGACGCTGTTTACCACCCCCACCTGCACACCACACCTACAGCTTAGCTGTCACACAAAACACTCCCAACTGGCAGTGAGGGGAAGAAGTGATGAAAGATGAAGGATTGACAGAAACAGAACAGAGAGAGGAAGATGGAAAGAGAAAAGAGAGGTTGATGATGAAAGTTGGATTTAGGAAGAGGGTTTCTCATGTAATGGCACTAATTCTATTCAGGCAGAATCACAAGAGAAACAGATCCTGTCATCCGGCTTGTCCCGACAAAACCAGAGCCGCAAGGAAAAATGGGACAATGGGTGTTGTCAGCATGACTGACATTAGCTAAAAACAGCCGACTTATAACAGCAACAGGACTAAAGAACAAACCGCACACTAACATTAACACAGCAAAGTCAGCCAACACAGGCCAGTTTTATGAGAGCTGGGTGGATCCCTTTTATCCATAATATTTAGGAAGGGGAGAGAAACCGGAAAGGGAGATATGACTGAAATACAGAATGCTGCAAAACAACAGAGCCATTGGAAGAATATAGCTGACTTATAATAACAATAATAATAATAACATTTAATGATGAAAGGAGTGTTTTAGTTCATGATTATATTACAATTTAATGCCTTACTAAAACAGCACAGTGAGAGACACAGTTAGGATTCAAAAGAATAATATCTGAGCTAAGAAAAGCCTTTGAAACTGTGCACTATGCCATGCTGAAGCATATTGGGTTATCTGATCTGGCACTAATTTGACAATTTAGTAATAATCTCTGAGGTAGTATTTGATGTGTCAAAGTCAATGGGCACAGTTCAAACTGGCTTAATGTACTAAATGAGTACCTCAAGAATCTGTGCTTGGCCCGCTTTTATTTTCTCTTTACATAAATGATTTTAACTTTTAATAACCTTTAATATTTTGTAGTCTCAGCTCACCCAACTGAAACTTGTGCTGAATGGAGATAATCCAAGTTGTTGTTGTTTTCTTATGCTACGAGGAAGCATACAGACACTGTGGAGATTGTGACAGCTCAGAGGAAGACAATGAAAGTTACCTGTTACAAATATCAATGTATTTTATTTGTAGACACAAATCCTGTCTCTCTTTTGAAGTTAGGAGAAGGCTGGTCATGACCATCTTTTTACTGGTTCTTAGTTATGGGGATTTGTTGTAAATGAATGCATCAGCACAGTGTCCCCAAGTTGGACTGTGGCGCATTGAAATTTGCCAGAAAACATAAGCCATTCACACATCACAGTGTTTTCTCTGTCCGTGTGTATATATTTATTTATAAAGACATCTGGTCCAAATTATTAGATCTCTGCAAATGTCACTTAGCAATTATCTCAGATCCCAATAAATACTATATATCTTCTGTCTGTCCCTTATGGATGTACAAAAACAGGAAAGAAAACCTTCATGTTTCAGCTCCAGCCACTGCAAAATGACTTCAAATGGATGTATCTGATATTTCTGGCAGAATTTAAAACTAGTGTAGTGTAAACTAAAACCATTAGCCTTATTTCAATGTTATAATGTATTTAGTATTGTTGTATATGTTGTCTAATTTTGTATTGTATCTCAGTGGGATTTACCTGGTTAAACTAAATAATATACTGTATCTGTCTTTGCCCTTCAGCTAGAGGAAAGAACCAGGCCAAATATAATTAGAAAGATCCCAATTCCCTTTATCTGTTCTCATAACTCATGTCAACCAGACATGCAAAACATCTTTCAGCTTCCTTCCTGTATCACACGAGCAGAAAATCACATGAAGACCAGAGAGACACAGTGCATACTGGAAATTATAAAAATAAGTTGGAATCGTATCAAGGACTTGCTGTATGTATGTGTGGCAGGAAGGAACTTTTCAGCAACTAGGGACAGACTGAGGAGAATCTATTCTTGTTTGGCTGAGTCATTGGAAAGCTACAGGAGCGATTCACTATTTAATCTGTCTTTAAAGCTTTGGTTGCACTTCCTGTGAGGCCCCTCTAAAATGCAAAGCTGATATAGTGTGATAGAAGTGTTTTTGGTGTTATTGAACCAAAAGCGTCTTGACTGTACCCAGATCAATATCACATAATGGCCCCTTAATTGATCTATCTGTTTGCACAGCCTCAGATGGGAAAGAGGTGAAGAAGTGGGAGCAAAAGACAAGGAAAAAAACACACACACTTTCATCACTGTATTTGAAGTATTTTTTGTGTGCGCATGTGTTGAGGTTGGTCAATGTCATACACCACTGGACCTCATTATCCTGTAAACACACATAATAACACTACCAGTGAATTCGCAGTAGTGTGTCAGCAATGGTTTTGAATATTAGTAGACTTGGCCTGGGAAGCCAACTCAAGACCTCAACCTGGAAATGATTATGTGTGTGTGTGTATGGGGAGGTTTGGCTGGTATGAGAAAGTATATTAGTGAGCAGCGAGCAGATTTTAATAAGGAAATAACAGAAACACCTTGACTGGAGAACAGAGACAGAATCCACACTTGGATTGACATGACATCAGTGTTTGCATATTTATTTCCACGTGAATGTGTATTTATTTCACATGAATCATGTGAAAACTCCCGACATCAGCTCAATGTTCAACATCTGACTGAATTATGACTGCACATACACGCAGTTTAAAACTGGCAGCAACTACAATTGTGAAAACTGTAGCTATCCATACACACACATCTTTACGTATTGGGACACAAGCGTAGAGCAGAGATGGTGGGTGATTACATCAGTAGGGCCATTGCTATAAATGTGTGTGTTTCCATCCAGGGTCCCCAGATTGGACCCACACCACAGTAGATTAGTAGTAGTAGTAGTATCTGGACATGGAAACTTCTACCCATTTCACCTAGTGGGGGCTTTAAGGAGGTAAATGTGAATGTGATTTGACTGTGTGTAGGGGAAAACGCCCACAGTATTTATGAGGAAACGTATTTTGCACAACGCTACAGCATAAAGGTCCTATTCAGCTTGGTGTTTTGTCACCTCTCTGGACTTCCCAACACACTTAAGTAACATGTTTCATATGGAAAATGACCTCAACTTGTAATAACATGAGTCATGAGGCGGCAGAGTCACATACATGTGAACACACCCCACTTTTAATATGTCACAAGATGGGGGGAAACTAAACATAAGTGGACATGGGTCACTGACAGATATGGACACTCACACCTGAATTGATGTTTTCAACAAACACATGTACACACATACAATTGGCACAAATCTGAAAAGAACTTTTCACAATCGCACGCAACAAATATACACTGACAGTCAGTCAGAACTCATCTCCCAGTCAGAGACTAGGGAATATTACAGAGTAGACATTAATTACATCCATTGCCACAAGAGGGGACTGACAGTCAACAGACATTGGTTTCATACAACATGAATAATATCTGAATATGGCTAAGGGATAAAATTGTTGTGGCACTATATCACATTTAGAAAAAGAAGCACTTTTGCAGCCACTTCACATTATCTTACCTATGGGATTAATTAATGTTTTTTTTAAACATATTACATGTTAAAATGATTTTGTATCTGTTCCTTTCTAACAGCCTGTATATTCTCGGGTCAACAATGCCAATTACCACTGGTCTAAATCAGCTGCCAGACATTAGTTGTCTATGACTACTGGACATCTTCTCCATTATTGGCGGGCAGCTCGCTTGCAGTTTCATTGGTTGTTTGGGGCTCAGGAGCCATGCCATTGGTTATTTGGGGCTCAGGAGCCATGCCATTGGTGGTCACAGTCTCAGTAGCCATGTTATCAGTTGTTATGGTCTCACTAGCGACTAAATTTGCTGTCTGAGACTGGTTTGAGGTTCCACTGAGTTCAGAAGGCAGGGAAGCTGCTGCTGCTGTTGTTGTTGTTGTCAGACTATGTGCATCATTGGTTAATGCAGCTGTTGCTCTGTTGGTTAGTGTGCTGGCTGTTCTGCTGAGTGCTGAGATCTGATCTGTTAGGTGACTGTCTGAATTTAATGCTTGATTGACCGCTGAACGGTGGTTGGTTGCCTGAACATCAGTAAAGAAGGTGTTATTGTTGTTATTTGTCTGATTATGTGGTGCCGTGGATAAAGAGGAATCTGTTGTTTTCTCAGTTCCGGGAGGTGGATTTGCAGTCCATAAGTCCTGGTCGAATTCTGGAAGTTGGTGGACAAATATGGGAATTGGAGAGACCCGATTTGAGCCAATGGGCTCATTGCCTATAAGGTTGCTTGTCGATGGCTGATGAACTGCATTATTAATTGCTGACTGCCAGTTATTGGAGCAGAGGACTGTTGGAATGCTGCAAGGAGAAACAAAATCATAATGACGTTGATGTGAAAAAATTGATTTGCTTTAAAAATGATTCTCAATAGCCAGATGTCCTGGCTCCTACAAATACATCTTTGTGGTAAAGAACAGATCTTTCGCCAACTGGGTTTTTAGCTTGGAATTTTACTACATGCATTTTAGAGAGGTATTCAGCATCTGAATTTACAGTTTCTAAAAAAAAAAAAAGAAAGTTTTAAACCATTTTACTTTTTTCCTGAGCTAACAAATAAAAAAAAGGCTGTAATGAAAACTTACTGAAGCTTTTCTGATAATTCTTCGGCCCTGGAGGTTGCCGCTTGGAGAAAACCCAATTCAAATAGCATACGGAAGCAATCCCTTCCATAAATTATTTTAATTCTATTAAGACGTTTTCATTAGGTGTCCAGACATACAGACCTGGCCAGCTGTTTCTGAAGCTCCTGAGCATGTTGGTTGCACTGGTCGAAGTAACAGGCCTGAGTCTCAACAAAGTCAGTCAGGCTCCGCATGTGGTTGGTCTGGAAAAACAAACACAAAAACAAAACAAAAAACAACACAAGACACATAAAACAATATGAAATTAGCACAAAAAAACCCACCTCTGGATTATTTTTAGTTCAGAAGATATTTAATAACAAACTACAGAATGTATCTATATCTTGGGTGATGTGTGTATGTGTATATTGTTTATGTTACAAATGTTGCAACAACCTAGCAGTAAAAGGATCCACACAATTACCAAGGTTGAGACACATAACAGAATATTATATTCTATCTTTCTATGTGTGCACATACATGAGTGTTGCTGATTCCTTCTGCAACTCGTCTTGTAATTTCTGACTGTCGATCAAACAGACTCTGACAAATCCTCAGCTCCATCTCCGCCTACACACACACACACACACACACACACACACACACACACACACACACACACACACACACACACACACACACACACACACACACACACACACACACACACACACACACACACACACACACTTCATTATCTCTTTTAATTATGTCCAGCTTTTGTTTTCTCAAAATGTCCTATTAGCAAAATCCAAATCCCTAAAGTCTAAATGAACTAAACAATAGAATCTATTAAATAACAGGACAATACTAAATTCTATAACTGCTGGCATTGTCAAAATAGTCTCCCTCTATTACAGTATGAAGAACATTTATATCAGATCGTGTGTGCATGCAAAGATAAACATTAACTCACCTGAGAGATTTCCTGAGCCCACATCTGATTGGATGAGAAAGACAGAGGAGGGCAAATGACTTACTCAATGACCAAGCAGCAAGTTCAGATGTGCCTATCAGTGTCCTTTAGCAACACTGACCTTTAGCCATTTAACACGCAGGAAGCTGAACATGTAGGAAACATGAGACAAGTAGTCGACGTCCAGCGGGTTTGCATTCAGGTTCTGACAAAGAGACAGGAGAAAGCATGAGGGTGGAATTAGGAAGATAATTAAATCGACTGTATGATGACTGTATGAAAATAAAGATTTTGGATTGATCCAGGTATGATAAATGTATTGAAGGTGATGTTTTCTAAGTGACAACTCACTCTGGCCTCTTGGTCAGCCTCGTGGGCTCTCCTCAGTCTGGTATTAGCTATGTCCAAGTCCAAACGCTTATTCACCAACATTTTGCGCTCATCCTATGAACACACCCACAGCCACACCCACACACACACACACACAGGCGTTTCGAAAACCATGTTATATATACAAACAATACATAAACAATACGCTGAGCATGAACAAAAGAACAAAGAAAGAGATCAATTATGTAGAATGTGACATCCAAAACGTACAATTAAGTGCCACAAACATAATGGTGATGGGTGTGTGTATGTGTTCATGAGTGTGTTACCTGTATGGCTCTGTATTCCCCCTCAGTGAAACTCCTCAGAGGGGTGAGAAAGTGGATGTTGGTGCTTTGGACAAACTTCCTCTCTGTTTCGCCAAACTGCTTCTGAGCCTCTCCACACCTGAGCAGTGCCGTTCCTGAACACAAAACATACTGCTGTCTAGAAAGTATCTGCATTGACAACATTTCAAGACGTCCATGTTAAAGAAACAAAAATGCTAACGAGATCTGAGAATGCATATATTTTCCCTTCTTTTAAATTGCAGTTGTTACCCAACATTGCTAAGTATTTTCTGATATGATTTAAACCATATTATTGAGATAAACATTATCCATATTAATATGTACTCACCATAGGGTGTGTTGCACCCCATCTCCAGCCCTGCCTGGATCATTTGGTCTCCCAGTACCTCATGTGCTCGAAGTCGAGGTGGGGCGCTCCAATCCAGATGCTCATACAGCCGGTCCTCTAACCGTGCTCCTGTTCATCATAGATCAGAGAGTTCAATTCAGTTTAAAGTGTTTCTTTTAATAAAAAGCCATTGAAAATTCATTGTGATATTTTTTATTCAGGAGATACCATTGGGCTAATACAAGTAACCTCTTACTGTGTGACCTGAGCACACAAATAAATACGCCACAAAACACTGTTTAACCTTAGGATGGGTGTCAAAAACAGGTGTCAGTATACTACAGATTCAGAAGGACTGAAGAGTTAACACAAGCCATTAATATATCACTAAACAGGCTATGATACCTCCTGCATATATTTAATAATGTGTTCTACTAGGACAAGCACTGAAAACAAGAGTTGGCAGCTTCTTGCAAACTGCTGGTTCTTGCCATAAGCCCATGAAGCATACCTAAGGTAAACAAAACTGATTCTCCAAAAGCTACTAAAAGCCCTCTGTCAATAGAGAAAACATGATCTGCAAATATATCATTGAGGAATAAACGTATGAAACCATTTCTGGTAGCTGAACGATCACTTTACTTTATATATTTCAGACCACATCTACTCATAATTCCATTAGCTGAGGTTTCAAACAGGGAAAAAAAACAAAACAAAACATCCCTATTCATCTGAACAGGTCATTACAGTCAAAGCAAACAGAAGAGCACACAGGAGACGTATTTATTGCACGAGGGCAAACAAAGCTGAAATACTGGATCCCAGAGGTAAAGTATTCATTATTCAGTGTTTTTATATTGACCATAAAAGCATGTACCCCCTTGATGGTGACAGTGCAGCTGGTTGTGGTTTGGTGCAAACATAAAGATGGTGTGTTTATCAGGACAAAATGTTTGGCTAGTTAATCATTTATATGTACAGTGCAACATACTAAATGTGCAATTATAAATATTTTGTTTGTAAAAAGTTGATATGCATTCTTATTGAAATCATAACCCCACCATTGCCTTTATTTACTTAGATACATAAATACTGGTAACGTTAGATTGTTTCTCCCCACAGACAGGGAGTTTGGTAAAACAGGATTTTTGCCTATACCCTACATCAGGGATGTACTGTATATTAGCTAGAGCTCAGTGCAATGACTTGCAATGACATCAACTATTTCTGATAAAAACACATTTTATAAAGTAGCTATGAAATCAAGGCTTCATAAATAAAGGTCTTGTGTGTTCAGCTGAATTCAAGACATAAGACTTTCAGGACCTGCATACAACTTACACAAACAAACAATTTACGGTCTCTCACCGGGGTTGGGCTGCAATAAAACCTCAGTCTGAGAGATTATCCTGTCTGTCCAGGTTTTGGTGGCGTCTGCCTGGGCCAGGAGGTCCTCCAGCCCAGGGTCCAACTCTGTCTTGTCTGCCTGGCCAAGACTCTCCCCCGTGTACTGGAGCGGAATTACAGAACATAAGCCAACTTACACCCCTTAAAAACAAAGATTTGATGAACTAACCACGACGCATTTTTATGTTATCATTATATTAACGTACTAAGGTTTTACACGGTGTCATAACACTGTCATTTACCTGAACGTCTCCGGACCCCAAGCAGTTTATTTACAAACGAATACTGTGAGCAAATTCTAAAGGTTAAAAATCTTTTTTTCTGGTGTCTATTTTTTTCCTTTTACCTGAACAGCCCGGTTGATGAACTGACCAGCATCCACAGCCAACCGCGTCAAATCCATGACAACGTCCCCAAGGTCGCGCGCAGTCCTCGGTGGTCCAACCGAACGCGAAGGTCCAGCCACTGCCGCCGTTAACGGCAGGACTGAGCTAGCGCCAGCTATAAAAACACAGTGGCCAAAAACAGACAACTGACTTCGCCATGGCCTCAAACGCTGACGTTAACAACTCTCTGTTAGCCAGATTACTGTTCGTTAACACCGACCAGCCGAACACATGAAGACGACGCAAGTGGAAGCACCTGCTTGTGTTGTTGACCGTTTAACCTCCAGCCATGCTGCCTGCTCCTGACAAATTGACTGCGCTTACAGCTGGTTTACAACCTCGATTTGGCCGTAACGTTAACGGCTGGCTGTCTTTCAGTACCCTAACATTGTGTAAGAGTTACGTTACCGTTTTCTCCGCTTTCTTATAGGATTTTTAATTTGCTGTTTCACGCTAGCTTCACCGCGGTGTGTAACGATCATAATAATTTCAAATACCAGCACATTTAAGTTAACTAACGTATCTGTGTCAAAGCTGAACGTATAAGCATTTTTAAGCGGTCTGGACTCTTAACGATATAGAAATAATAGCACCCTACACTTCCGGCTGCAATCTTCAGAATAAAAGCATAATCTCTACGTGCCTACACCACTCAGCGACACAGTAAAGGGAGCGTCGATAGTCCACAGGTTGATTATCGCACATTCGCATGTTGTTTTCCCAGATAGAAACTCCAGCACACTCGTGCAAAGATAATCTTGCTATGCTGCATAATGTAATAATTCACTCAATGATTTCTTCAAAATAGGCGTCTGTCCAGTGCTGGATTGGAAAGCTCCTCTTCGAATTGAAGCACGCATTAGGTTTTAGTCTTCTAGCCAAGAGCAAGCTGAAACAGCAGCCATGCATTGAAAAAAACGAGAAAAGTAATGATAAAAAATACAGTGACCTTTTGAGTGTCTGAACTCATGACTTGACAACAAAGCTCTAGCTTGCTTAAATAAAATTCCACATCACTTACTTCACACACGACCTCACCCCAGCCTCTTAAAAGTTTTATGACCAAACACTTTGCTCTCATTGGTGCTCCTGTGTAAAAGGTGAGCTTATTGGACCATTATATGTGCAAGAGGACAGACACGCGCTGCACGCACACACACAGGGGATTAAAACAATCTGATTGCTAAAGAGAATCTAAAGAGGGTTAAGAGATCAGAAGAGTCACTACTTACAGATGTAATTACCTACAAAATCAAATATGCAAAACATACTTTATTACAAGAGAATGTACAGGAATGCAACCAATATCATTTGTTTTTAGAAAACTGTAAACAATGATGGAATTACTAGAACAAAAAAATGGCATTAGAAAGAGATTTTCAACAAACAGTCATGAGTGTAGGAAAGGTTTTTGTGTTGTTATTACTACTTTATGTGCATATATTTCTTTGAACCTATTAGCAGTTTGACTTTGAGCCACATCAGGACACTTAAGGTTGTTTGTGTAAGTATTTTATCACGGCAAAGTATCTTATATTCTCCAGAATAGACTTCAAAATGCATTCCTCTCATTTAAAAAAAACAACTTAAGTGCATGTTTCACAGGTATGGCCCCCAGCCCAGATACATCTGACAAAGCAGTTTGTCGTCTGTGGCTTCCTGTATGAGGTAATGGACGTGTCCCTCTATAGACAGAGGCAGACCCAACACTTTATTTCTGCTCTTTATTACACCCTGCAGACGCTGATCGATGTCACACACGTGAGTTTTAGCCTGGCAGAAAAGGAGGGGGAAAGATTAGACAATACAGCAATAGCTATACAAAAAATGTGACATTTATAGTTTATATTAGAAATACACACTGCTCTAAATGCGTGTAAGCATAATCCAGAAGCAAGGCCAAGAAATACACACCTTTTCATTAACTATCTCTCCTGTCTCGTTGGCCTGAGCTTTACAAAGTCCTTTGGCTTGCTTGCTCCACTCCACCAGTGGGTCATGAAGGAAGGTCTTAAGCACACTTGGAGGGAAAATTAGAAACAGAAATTGGAACTTGGAAACCCTTTAAAAGATAATTACTATGTAAATTTGTGACAGAGAAAAAACACATAATGAATTTACCAGTGAGCATCGTCATCAAATTTATAATCACGTTTCAGTAAGTGTCAAGAATATTACAAATCCATTCATTTCAATATGGACCTGTACTTAAACTGAGCTAGTTAATTTATGCTTCTTGCCTTACTCCCAGTGTTTTTTAAGCATTGTTTTATTTATGTACCCCACTGTAGGTGTATGCTCAGATTATGTATATATTAAAGTTTTACAAGATCATTTGATAATCATAAAGTATTTATGTGTGTGTACCTCATGAGTGGTTCTCTCTGGTCTCTCATGAGTCTCAGGGTGACCTCACAGGCCTGTCTGAAGAGACCCTCAGTGCCCATCGGACCCATGGCGTGGACCATATTCTGGGTCAGACGGAAGGGAACCACCTCAGGCACATCAAATGTCTCCCCCTAGTGGATAGGGAAAGAAGGAGCACAAGAGAAATGCAGGGAAAAGGGAGACGTGAAACGTAGTCAATAAAAAAACATATATAAAAACTATTTCATAATTTCTATTGGAGGATTTATAATATAAAATGACTCCTAATTCATTTATATTTTAAGACAATTTGAGACAAACACAAACCTTGTTGAAGAGGCAGTTGAAGTCAACATGAACACATTCCCCAGTGAAAGAGTCAAAGAGGATGTTTTCTCCGTGACGATCTCCCAGACCCAGGATGTAGCCCACCATGGACATCACAGCAGTGGAGCGGCAGTACGCAGAGCGACTGCTGTACCTGTAAACATAAACAATACTTGGTATTCCTTGTGAAAATGTTTCCCTGATTTTAATCTGATCCTTGATGGAACTCTAGACCTGAACTGTACCCTTTTCAAATTTATAACCATCCAAAAACTCCTGACTTTCCTCTCATCTGTAGTAACATACACAGACACACAACAAAACGGTGGTCCTCTTAAATGTAATTACAGGAGTGGTGTTGGGCGGGGTCATACCATGATGTGGGGTCAGGGAAGGTCCGAAGGAACCACTCGTGGAAGACAGGGACGTGTCGAGCACAAAGCACCTCCTTGTGGATTCGTAGCTTCTCCTCAAAGGGAGCCGTCTTTGGTAGAATAAGTTTCCTGAGCTCTTTACCTGATAGGTAGATACCTAGAACACACACACAAAATATAACCAAATGAAATTTTTTCATCACATTGCTTAAGCTTAAAGTTTATCTCCACCTCTATTTATAGGCTTGGGGAAGATACCTCTCTCCTTGTAAAGCTTGGTTAGAATGTGTCGAAGTCCGGCAGTGTTGTTGACCCATTCAATGATGCCGCACTCCTCGTTGAGGGGAATCACGGCGTAAGTTCGGATATGTAGCTCCCTCCGTCTTGACTCAGCATCTTTACGTAGGCACTACACACACACACACACACACACACACACTAGCTACTGCTTGTTCCATACCTTCTTTAGAGTGCAGTACCACATTTTGCACAAGTACAGTACACAGATATACCAATTTATAAGGTACAATTGTACAATCTAATGTGATCCACACAACAGTCCTATAATAAATTTTATCTCTGTGGATTTCACATCTATATGATAATCTTTAATGGTGCAATAAAGCAAAAAATAAGACCACACTCCCAAATTTAATAAGCTGGTAGTAAGTACAATTCGAGGGAGAAATTAACTCACAAAATATAAAACCTCTGAGGAGTTGGACAATATCACACACCTTGTTGATGAGGCAGTTGAACTCCATGAGTCTGCAGTCCTTCCTCAGGTCATCTTTAGGTTTACACATCATGGTATAGCTCCGCCCATCTGAA
The DNA here is from genome assembly GCF_014851395.1 of Micropterus salmoides. Taxonomy (NCBI): domain Eukaryota; kingdom Metazoa; phylum Chordata; class Actinopteri; order Centrarchiformes; family Centrarchidae; genus Micropterus; species Micropterus salmoides. The sequence goes on from NW_024041039.1 coordinate 11,618,434, forward strand.
CCTTTCAGACTTATCTTTTTTGGCTTCTGTAAGGAGGCCAAGATCTCCACCTACATACACGCACATGTTAAGTTTATGACGCATATGCCATTTCAAGGTGATTTTTATGATCATCCCAGATTTTCTATCATGTTGCCGTATGACTGCTCTTTGCCTGAAAAATGTCTTTGTAGACAAAACAATAATGTAATCTTAGGCACCTTCCTACGAAAAAGGCTGACAACAAGAATCAGCGCCCTCATTCCTTTCCCTTACATTGTCTTCAAAGCCATCCAGGTATGCCCAGTGTCCAGGGAAGGCGTCGTGCTGTGTGTTTGCCCCGCCAGTAGAGGGCAGCGTAGGGATGAGGACCGACTGCAGTGGGATCAGGATCTGGCTGAAGGTCGGCTCCTCCACCAGGCGTTTTAGCTGCTTGAAATGAACGCTCATACTGAGTGTGGTGCTGTTACCATCCACCTGAAAGACACATTCAATCAAACATGTATCTGGTGCTGCCTTTATATATTTTCTTTTTATGTGTCCCTCTTTTACTGGCTACTGCAAGCACCTGAAGGGGATCAATAAATGTTTTGATCTGATCTAATCATGCCTACCAATAAAATGTGGTGGTCCAGATTCACTATTAAAGGGTTTCAAGATTTTATAGGGAGCTTTTGAATTACGTGGACAACTATATTTTATGTTGTGGCTCCACACTTCATTGAAACTAATTATCAAACAACATGCTTTTATCAAGGGAATAGTACCTTAAAACGTATTGCTATGCAATACAAATGTGTACATAATATGTACATGTGCTCTCTTACTTTTAGAATGAACTTACACTAACATATAGTAATCCATATTGACAATTATTATAGATTTGCCATCTTTAGTTTAAAAAAATGTGTATTTTTAAGATTAAGAATTCACATACTATTGTGTACATAACATTTATAAGGCTTCAATAACCAAAGTTTGGATGTGTACATTCTATTTTAATTTCATGTAAAATATAATACTTGTGTATTGTGTACCGGTTTGTTGCAGAGCTCCAGCAGCTTGTCAGTCAGTCTGTTGGCATCTCCAATGAATTTCTCCAGAGACTGTTTAAGACTGATGGCTTTCTTAAGGATCTGATTACAGCGATTCATACGCATTGGGTAGGATGACTGAAAAAAAAACAAAAAAACAAACGCCAAACAACACTTTTTATAAAAGCAATATAACAGTCTTCTGAGTTTGTGCTAAAAAATCTGGTCATTCAACCAGAAAAAATATTGTATAAGGGACTGTAATGTTTGTAAAGGGAACTGATCCATTAAATTACAAAAATTATAGTTAAGGAAATGTGTGGAAATATACACTCGTTCAAACAAACAAGCTTTAGGGGTTTCTCGACCATGCCTTTAATCTGCAACGATGCAGTACATAAGGCCCTGATAATTATCAAGGTGACAACCATACATACACACCTACCTTAGAGACAGCAGTCATTAGCCACATGGCCTGTTGGGGGTAAGCCAGGAACACTTTGGCTACGATGGTCACGAGGACGGTGAAGACCTCGTCACTGGAGTGACACACCCTGGAGATGAGCTGGGAGAAGGCAGTCAGGAACTGGTACGGTGCCAAGTTTTCACAGTGCTCGCTCACCGCCGTATTGATTTTCCCCAGCTCCAGTCGCATCTGTCTGTCTGCTCGCCCAGCTGTAGTGGAGGGATTTGTAGATAGTATTTAAATGTGTTTACATGTTTTTTCTGTCACCACTGTCAACAGCTTATAAAAAGCTAAAAGTAAATAGGCATAAAGTGGTGGAACTGCTAGTGAGTTAGCCAGACACTGGAAGTATTTTCTTGCCCTGTATGTTTATTTATTTTACACTTCCAGTCACTTCTAGGCACCCACCTTTCTCACACTCGCATACTTTGGCTCCAAAATCCAGCCAGAGAGACAACATGCGAGGCATGGCCTGATAGATGTACTGGTTTCCAAACTGCAAGGCTCTGAGAGGAAAACAACCACAATGATATGGTTGATGACAAAACTAATGAGTCTACGGTGGACTAAAGTTTGTTATAACAGTCTTTTTGAATCTTTGTCATAGAGTGAAAGGCAGGCAATCAGCAGTAATAACAATAACTTACTTTCCGAAGTATGTGACAATGTATCGGATGAGGTTCCCCTGTTTCTCCAGCTTGTTATCAGTCACCATTGGCATCACTTTGTCATAGTACTTGGCCAGGTAGAAGTTTCCATCTTCCCACTCAGGCAGAAGGTTGGTGACATCCTAAAAAAATCAAATTAATTTAAATTATTTCCTTAATCACTTAATTGGTCTATAAAATGTCTTTAGAAAAGTGTGAAATATGCCCATTGTCAGGGCTTAATTCGTGTAACAGGCGAGGATATAAGGAGACACTGTTGTTCAGGCTCAAGCCTAGCAGATAACAGGGTTTTCTTGAGTCTTGTATGTGTACAGACTGACTTTCATTTAGAATGTCATGCATGTATCCTCCAGCCTTCTTAGATAAGACATCAGCATCTAAACATCCAGCAGATTGGCTGCTCAGATTTAGGCCACTTAAAGATGACCATGTAGGTAAAGACCATAGACACAATGGGATAGCTTAGAGAAAAACATTTTGGACCAAGAGGGATTCTGCAGATTTTGGTGTTCGTTATGCATTGTGTTCTCACTCTGTATGCTGATGCTATGATCTACTCGGCCAGTAGCGTCATTAAACAATGCTATGTAAGACATAGCAAAAAAACTTTACAAACAAAAGTTTTGTAAAGATAGCCAAAACAATGTTGTTTACTTATCAAGTAAGACAAAGAAGCAACATATCCTCACAATTTCAAAGCTGGAATAGGAAATGTCTGCTATGAACCCAATCAAAATATTTGACGAATATAAAAGGTACATGTCTGGTGGCTTGCAATATTTGCATTATTGCCCATACAGTGTCCAAAAAATTGTCAAGTGCATCTCGAAAGCTCTACATGAAGCATTCATATTAATGATGTCCAGTTTGTTAATGAGTTAATATAATTTGCAAACTCATTGATAGTATTTAATCAAAGCCATTAACTTCCTGCATAGCAGTTCAGTCCTTCTACAAATACCATGGCTGTTACCTTGTATGCCTTCATGATGGCATTTGACTCGAAGTTGGCCGTCTCCTCCATGAAGCGTCCCACCAGCAGCATGGCCTTCCCTTTGGTCTGCAGGATGCGAGGGTCTGTCAGCGGCTGATCATCAGGGAAACACTGGGCCACGCCCTTCTGCAGGACGATCAGGGCCTGGTGTACATCGCCCTGATGACAGACCAACAAAGAAGCTTTTATTGGTGTTGTTTTGTGTGTTTGTGTGCATGTGTATGAAAATCTGATTTTGTAATCTGGGCCCATATTTATCAAGCTTCTCAGATTTACTCATAAGAACACTGCTAAGAACTGACTTAAGAGTAAAATAATTCTCAAAGCTGTGCTTAAAAGTTAGTTATCAAGCATCATAGTCCTAATTTGAGTGAAGTGTAGGACTAAATCTTAAGTGTCAGTCTTAGTGCTGATTTACGACACTTTGCTGTACCGCAAACAGGATTTTGGATGACGATCGCCAAGGACCAATCACTAAATAGATTTCCTTCTTTAAGAATATTCTCAGATAAATTCACATTGAATGGTGAAATTCCTAAGAGGAGTTTATATTCAACACACATTTAACAATAAAAAATTTTCAAGATAATAAATTTTGATATAGGCCTATATCACATTAATAACACATTAATAAATGAAAGATAAAAAAAGTCTATCTTTATATGAGCGCCATTAAATGTAAATGTTCCGTACTTGTATAGCGCCTTTCCAGTCTTTTCGAACACTCAAAGCGCTTTTACACTACATCTGCATTCACCATTCACACACATTCATTCACTGAGCCTAAGTGCTCAAACAGAAACTAACATTCACACACATTCATACCCTGGTAGAACAGCCAGCAGAGGCAATTTGGGGTTCAGTATCTTGCCCAAGGATACTTCGACATGCAGCCTGGAGGAGTCGGTGATTGAACCGATTAACAGCCAACCCGCTCTACCTCCTGAGCCACAGCCGGCTAGTGCTCCTGTATTGCCAGCTATTGGCATTGGTTTGCTTCTGTCGGATTATGGGGGGTGTTGTTGAGAAGTCGATGAAACGTGTGACAATGTGTGGAGCTGTAAGTGCAATTGTTTCATTGACTATTCGGCTTATTGATGGTTGTGAGGGGCCAAAATAATCAGCATTGCTGCGTTTGTCCTGTGGTAAATAAACAAAGCTTCTTCACCACCTTCAATTTAACTGAAAACGTATTATTGTGTAAAGTCAGTGGTAAGATGACGTCCCTCACCAACTCACTGACAAAGTTCATGCCTGCGCAGTCCGACCCCGTCTTATTAACTGCGCGTCGTCAGAATTCATCCTCTCCTCTCCGCATGTCTCTGTCTCCACAATGCCATCACAAGCCCTACTTGAGAGACCTGTTGAGCTGTCTTAAATAACTGGGAGAGTAAGAGTAATTCTTAGCTTTGAGAAATTTGTAACTTTTATTCTTAAGTTTAAAAGTAGGAGTAAATTTCATGAATTCTCAGCACTTAAGACTAAAATGGCACTTTGAGAAGCTTGATAAATACCGGCCCTGATTTTTTTCGAAATGCATTAACTGACACTAATATACCTTTTAGTAAGAGTTGTAGCAGTAATGCAGGCACAAAACAGGGTCAGCGAGACACTGATATTGTGCTTTAAGAAGTTTTAGTACTACAATTTACAGATCCAAAATATGTAGTGCTACTGATCACATCAGGCAAAACCACACACTTGAACAGCATGAATATATTACATACAATTCTTCAAGAAATTCTTAGTCATACTATACAATAGTTAAATTTAAATGATGGTTTTACCTTGGAAAAAAGCCACTTGGCCTTCTCTGTAACCAGCTCGGCCAGGTGCGTGTTCTCAGCATTCAGAAGTGCATTAAAGGCGGTCTGGTGGTGTCCTGCTTTTCTGGCTACCCGGGCACTTTGCAGCCAGCACTCCCCTACCAGCTCCTTGCTCATAGGCCTGCAGAGCACACGGAAGGCCTGATTTGTGACGTGGCCAGGACTTGGAAAAGTTACACATATTTTGTTCAGATTAACATCTTAATCAGCAGCCCACACAGAGAAATATGATATGAAGTGCGCCTGTTTGCATGCAGATGTTTCTACATCCTTACTGGGGTCCCAGGCTTAACAAGGCACGACGGAGGGCCAGGATTGGCTCCTTGGCCCTAAAGGAATTCTGGGTCATCTCCAATCGATCTGACCAATGAGGAGGCAGCTGGCTGAGGCTGGGGGCCGAGCATTCCCTCTGTTTCTGCAGTTCGGTAAAAGAGTGCTCCAACTCGCTGAGCATGTGGAGCCTAAACAAACACACACATACGCACAAAGATTTTGGATTTACAAGTTATTGCTACTAACAAATAGAAATCAACTATAAAAAAACCCATAGAAAACATAACTGATTCAAAGAATAAACTGACACACACATACCTGACGATGTACTCATAGCCTCTCTGGTAGGTTCCACACTCATAACTGGCTGCAGACAGAGGGACAACCTGTTCCTTCCTCACCAGCTTCAGCTTCTCATAGAAAGCCTCAGAGTCTTGCTTCTTAGCTGACAGCAGTAACTGGCCAAGCCGCACACCCCAGGTACTGGACTGACGGTCTGGAGACACAACGGTAGTGCAAAACTTAATTCAAAACTTCTCTGAATTAGATTTTTTTTTAAATGTAGATATCTATTGCTGCCATATAGTGCCACCAGTGGTTGAAGATCATCTGTATATTTTATTACCTGAACTCAAATAATCTTCCAGCAGGTCCCATTTTCCGAGTTTCCATGCTGCCTCCACCCTGTAGGTGTTCAGCTCCGACTTCCACTGGTGCCTAAATGTGTCCATGTACAGTATAGCTTTTTTCAGTGGACCTTAACTGACTTACATGTGCTCCAAGTAAAAATTACAACAGTGCATTAGTTAAGAAAGCATGAAGAAATCAAGTCACAAGATTAACTTGAAAATAAAAACTATATTTCTTCACCACCTACAGCTGAAGTGGATTTATCTTAAATTAGAAAGCACCTTTAGTGAGAATGATGGGTTATAATGTGTGTGTCTCACTTGTTTGCCAGTACTCCATTGACCTGAGTGATGACTGTTGACAGCTGTCCCAGGCCGAGCATAGAGGTCATCACCCCATGATAGTGACCAATCTATACATGAAAGGGACAACGTAAATGAGAATTACAGAGAGATACAGCAGTGAAACAAACAACACACTCTTCTTTCATCTTAGTATAAGAGCTTGTATTGATTAGTTAAACATAGTTTTCTTTGTTTGTACATTGCACCAAAAAAGTCAAAACTAAAAGGCAGAATTAGCAAGACACTAAAACATGGTACTGTTTAACAGTAATTAGAGAAGTTTTCACATGTTTTATGATGATGGTGTAAGCTCCCATATGAAGCTGTGTGTGTGTGTGTGTGTGTGTGTGTGTGTGTGTGTGTGTGTGTGTGTGTGTGTGTGTGTGTGTGTGTGTGTGTGTGTGTGTGTACCTGGTCTGACTCCAGCTGTATGGCCCGGTCATAGCAGGCAGTTGCGTCTCGGAGCAGGCCAATGCTCTCATGCTCCAGTATCTGTTCCCGTAGTGATGGCTCCTCCCTCCTCAGGGCATTGACCCCCCTCACTCCATCAGGCTCATGCATCGCAGCGTACAGTGTCTGCAACAGCCAATCATAAAAAAAGTTCAGAGAGCTGCAACTTACTCTTAACAAGGGCTAGGAGATCATTTGTATTATTGTTTATTGATTTTCAGCATCACATTTGATGATATGGCCTTCTTACTGTCTTATTTTATTGTTCTACAAATTGCTGTTGTTTGGGGTGATATTATACATACCCATGAGACACTAGTATGATTAATTTATATGATTTTTTCTTTCATTTGCCATATTGTAAATTATAATCAGAAAATATTCTTTTTAATATTTTGATTATGATTTCAGCCTTATAGTTCAACCCCTTCCCTTAACCGTACTTCTGTTAAACTTACTGACAAATTATTATTCACTACAACAATGAGCTAAATGTGTAAAGCAGATGTAATGAGGTGATTGATTAAGTATCCTTATCCTTAACTATCCTTACTCCACACTCTTAAATAGGGTTTTATCCAGTCGCAGAAATGCTAGATTTGCATCACAGCACGTAATGAGTCAATGTTCATCTGTATACTCAAACACATGAAAGCACACGAATGAGCAAGGTAAGATGAGGTAGCCTATTTTAGATTCTTTTACAAATCACATGTTTTGATTGTTTATTTTACCTTTTTCAAATAATTTTTGCTGGCTCTAAAAACTCTATAACTGTACTAAATAACTGTAATTCTGTAAGACATCAAAATATGTTGGTAACAACCAAGATGTCCCCAAGCAACTTGTTTTTTTAATTTCAATCTAAAAGCAGAAGAAATGAGCACACTTTAGCAAAGAAATATATTCCACTGACTGTTAACGGACCTGCAGAAAGGTGAGATGGTCCAGGATGTTCTCTTTGTTTTCCAAGATGTATGCTTCAAAGTGCATGAGTGCACGAGTGTACGCTTTCGATCGTAGCGAGGCTTTTGCCAGAACGTCCTGTGGAATACCCTTCAGGAAGGCCACCACACGCTGATACTCCCCACTCTCTGCAACAAAACATTTTAGTTTTTCACTTTGCTCGATAGTCAATAATGCAGGTTAGAGAACAACAAGGATACATGCAACATGCATCAGCTCACTGAACGTAATGTGTAAATATTTCTGAACAATATTTTCTTGTAAATAATTGTCTGTTCTGTTGTCACTTACAGGTGATTCAACCTTTAAATGTCTTTTAAAAGTCTCAGATCTCTTGTAATAATACTGAAGATATGAAGCAAAAGAGATAAAGTATGTTTTTGTCTAATCTGAGGCGAAATTCAAATTATTGCCACTGACCATATAAATCTACAAAAAAGGGCGTCAAGAACTTCAATAAACTAATCATGCATGTGATTGGCAAAGGGCAAAAAAGCAGGAAAATATACTGAGAACGCCCCACACCCCGATAAAACTGGCCACGGCTCTATTATAACATGGATGGTATAGCAGGACCCATGACAACAACTTATTTGGTCGATGTGTTGCAGTGGGAATCAAAGACAAGTGTCTAATCCACTGCACCATCGCCACCTCTCTATAATAATTATTTTGTATTCACTTTTTTTTTACCAAGCTTCAACAGTTAAATGTGCAACATGCAACATGAAATATTTGATTCTATAACTAAATAATATAACTACTAATTTTCAAATTATTTCAGTAGAAGTTAATAGATTATTTTTAATGAATAAGAGACAGCAGCAAAGGTCACTGCCTGTTTAAGACCTGGTGGCCTAACTGTTAAAGAAACAGTTATATTATTCAGGAAACTCGGATCAAACAGTCAGATCAGTCTTTGTCAATAAACTGTAGGAGAAAGTTTTCACATTTCAACTCTGGCAGTGGGCGGGCGTGTGCATGAGACGAGAACGACCACGCCAGTTTCACGGGATCGCGCCAGTTACCCAGAAGCCGTTGCTATGGTTACCTCGCGGAGCGCTTGTTTGTCTGTTGACGAGGAGCGCAGAGCGACCCTGCAGGTCAAAGACGTCTGAAAAGGCCTTATATTAACCCCGTAAAAACCATTAACAAGAAATTAATTTATAACTTGCCAAAACCTTTAACATAAGGACATAAAGAGAAAGGCAACCATTCATACAGCAAAGTGTATGTAGGCTATATGATTGATCAATCCACAACAACGTCAAAGTAAACATTAGACAAAGCCTATCACAACCAATAATCAAAACATACCCAATTTATCTGGTCCTTATTGTCAACTCAGTGTTGGGCAAGTTACTCAGAAATAATATAGCTATTACCTAGTCACTTAGCATATAGGCTACTGCTTAAAAAGTAATATTAGCTACTCTAGCCTATTTATTACTGGGTGATATAACGCCACTCTCTCCCGATGAGTCCAAGCATCACTGGCAGACTGCGCAGGTGTGGAATGGGCAACTGAATTAATCCGGAAAAATCACATCCCTGACTAATGTTCTTTTCTTCTAACTGATCTGTTTCAACACTGTGGTGAAAGACAGAGATTTTGTGAGTTCGGGGAATGCATCACCAACCGTTGTGTTTGGGTTTGGAGTAGAGGATGTGGCGGCTCCACTGTGTGAGGTGAGACAACATGCTGAACACTGTCTGAATACTGAGCTGTGATAAGCTGGAAGCAGTCTCCTGACAACCCCCCTCTCCTCGTCCATCGCCTTCAGTCAGCACGGCCATCATTTCCTCCGTTACCTGGAAGGAGCTGTGTTATTATTGCCCTCCACCCCAAATCCTGTATCAGCTCTTTTACAAATACAAGTGATGCAAAAGTGTCCTCACCTCCTGTTGCTCTGCAGGTGTGCAGCCCAGCAGCATGTAGAGCAGAATATGAGGCAGCAGGTAGATAGTGACCTTGTAGTCGTGTTTGATGATGAAACTGCAGCAGGTGAACACTCGGCTGGCCAGCTCATGTCTCACCTAAAACACATAGAAGCAGTTCCTAAAGCCGAGTTGAAACACAAGTTTATGCCATCGTAGAAACAAGTGATGTGCTTTTTTAACATCTCTTTCGTAAAGTATGTAAAATTGAACACGTTTAAACGGTTATATTATTTGCCTGATATGTAATTATTCATAATTATACTGTCTTGACTATACATTATTTTTGTTGTTGGTTCATGTTTGGTCTCAATGTGCTTGAAACCTTTGCAAGTATTTTATGCATGCATTTGTTGTCATGTCAGTTTGTCAAGAACGGACTTGCTCACAGCAGATTTTTGACCTCCATAGTGATATTCAAAATGTCATCACATTAGTTAAACTTGCATTTGGAAAGTCAAAATGTCCACTGTGAAAACAGGTCTACAGAGAGAATGCATCAGTCCTATAAAACGCAAAGTACTAAGTATATGACAAATTTGAAGAGATCCGTTTGGCTCTGCAAAAGTGAAATAAATTAGATTACCTTGCTGATGAGGTATCCGGCCCAGGTGGCTGACCAATCAGAGAATTTGCTACCTCTCTTACTCAAGTACACCGGCTTCTTCAGTTTAGACCAGTTAACATCCTTCTGACTGCTCTTATACCTGAAGATAGAGAGGGAGAAATGATCAGAGGATTGTAAATAAAACAGGTTACAGAGTTAGGCCAGGTTAGAAGGTGGGAAAAATAATAAAAAAAATTAACAACAACTTTCACTTGGGGATTATGATCCCCTGAATTAGGTGTGAGACCATTATAAGACAAGATCAGAGTGTTTATGTGCTATACGGCTGAGTGTGTAAAGTTGAATACCTGCTGTTGAGGTGTGGTTCCAGTATTTCCTGGATCTGCTCTGGGAATCTCCTCCACAGGCGCCGCCCTGGCGAGTCGGTTCGACCCTCACGACACTCAAATATGGACAGCAGCTCCTACAGTTCACATGACAGCACCAACACATATTAGAGACAAGACATGAGCCAAGACAGAGACAGAAAGGCGCATACACTCATTTAAGCTGTTGGATAGGCAAAGTGACTGTTTGCAAAAGTGTGAGTGCAGCACATGTGTGTACCTGAATTGCATAAGCAGCAGAGTCCTGTGCCCTCACGTCATCAGCGTAAGCCAGGAATGTTCTGGTCAGTTCAGTCAGCAGGTCGTAGGCGAAGTTGGGATCATCAACTCCACTCTGTTCACAGTGAAAATAAACACATTCATGTCTCTGCACGGATGGAAGTATAAAAATGATGATGTATGTTTAATATATATATATATATATATATATAATATATATATATATATATTATATTATATATATATATATATATATATATATATATATATATATATATATATATATATATATATATATATATATATATATATATATATATATATATATATATATATATATATATATATATAGATGTTTGTTGATCTGTTTGGATAATTATCACATTCTGTCCGTTTATATTATAATACTTTGACTAAGATGTTGATTTTATAGATGTATAATCATGAGAAAAAACAGATTGTACTGGTCACATGACCTGCATAGGGTCTATTTAGCACACCTGTAAGTGTTTTTGTAATTTAACTGTGTACGCCTGAAGAAGCGATGGGCGAAATGCGTTGCTCACAATAAAGGTAGTAAAGTCAGATCAGTGTGCAGTAGTTTGTTTTTGGATTTTTCATAGGCTTATCCTGCTATCTACCAGCACCTGATTGTTGTTGCAGTGCTCTGGGAGTTTCTTGTTTCACTACATACTGTATATGTTTGTTTGTTTTTCTACACGCACAGCTTTGGTCGTATCTTGCTTACCACAAAGGTGTTGTGGTCGCCATGGGTGTGTGTGTGCGACAAGTCCAGACGTCCAGGATCCACGGCCCCCAGCTCCCCCAGACACTCGCCACAGAGGAGCCTCGCCTCTGGGGACGAGTCCTGGCAGCCCTTCAGCAGCACCGACACCAGGCTGGAGATGACGGGCTCCACCGCCTCACTCGCGCAAACCTGCCGCAGCAGCCATTCCTGCAGCCCACAACACAAACGAAAAAATATGGTACTCCGGATTTACGTGGCAACATAGTGCTGAAATATGTAAACTGCTGTAGCGGTCCACATAAAGGTATTCCTTCCCAACCCACACTTATTTTACAGCATGGGATCGCATAAATTGTACAGTCAGTGAAGGTGATGTATTTACTAATTATGTTAACACCAGAAAGTAAACTATTATTAATTACTACTAACATTATTCAGATACTTTGATTCCAACAAGGACATTATTATTTTAAACTTGTAAACAAGAAGCTTGAACTCTAGTCCTTTCACAGTTAGTTGTCTAACAATGAGTGTGTGTTTGCGTACCTGCTTGCTGTGCATCATGTCCTTGAGGCTGGTCAATGCGTGAATCCTGACATCTACGTTTTCATGCTGAACGGCTCTCATGGAGAGCTGCAGTGCTGCGGCCAGGTCACTGCTGCTGGCTGTCAGCTGGTGGGTGGAATCAGACATCATAAATTAACATTATCTGTATATTTTTTTTCCTTTAACACGACTGATGTCAACCAGTAACCCTTGCCACCATCTGCATCCTTCATTTACTTGTCATCATGATCTTTCTCTTGTCCATACTGACCTTCTTGTAGTCCTGCAGAACTGTGTGGATGTCTTTCAGCTCAGGGTGGTCTGGCAGAAAGTAAATCTCATGGAGGTAGTCATTGACTTCTTCTCTGTGAGAAATTGACTAAATTAGGTCGCTGCTGTCTGGTATAAAGTGCTCATCTCTTTTGCCATTAATTTTAATTAATGCAGGAAAAGGATGAAAATTAGCTTGGTTTTGATTTTGATAGTGCATTTGATTTGATGTGTGACTTTCTGCACAGGCCCAGTTTGGTGTTTTTTAAAACTTGTATGTGTTTATTACCTGTTGTCCAGTATCAGGAAGTGGATAATAGCAGCTGTTTCTTTGGGCTGCAGTGGGATCAGGGGGAGCAGTGCAACAATAACATGACTTAGAAGAGGGCCTAAGTGCGCCGGCTCCACGCTCCTCACAAAACAGTCCCATGTTCTGTTCTCACAGGAAGAGGAAATCAGTATCAGAAGCAGGTGATTTTAGCTAATCATACAGGATTTAGTAGACAAAGATAGGTTAAAGTTCTATCAAGTATGTAATCAAACAGAAATTACCAGTCTGCAGTGTAATAAAGATGATGGTAAAGAGGGTTAAATACATTTATACATGGCTAAAGTCAGAGTAAGGATCTGGGAGGATAACTAACATTTGCCTTCAGACAACACTTGGCAGCAATTCAGCAGTAAAGCAATGTTCCTCTATGCCTTAACTGTGATCAGGGAAACGGGTGTGAAATGTTCATTCATAACAAATATTTTTAATAAAGTAAATAAATTTTAAAAAGGTTGCATGTCAGTTTTGACAATTACAAAAGCTATATATCCGATATACAATTACTGTTGTGACCTTAAGTGAGAGTGTGAGTACTGACTGGCAGCAGAGTAGAGGGAAGTCCTCTCTGTATCGGAGGCCCGTGCGAAGAGTTGTCATCATCTTTACTCTGACAGAGCTGATGTGTTTGGAGCCCATCAGTCGCATTAGAGCCATCACACTTGTCAATGCCTGCACAGAAAATCGGTGGACAGAAAACAACATTGACCAAATCAGATACATCATCAATCACGTAAAAGCATTTTTCAAAGCAGTGTTTTTCTTGCCGTGAACATTATTCTCTATGATCTATGAAATCTTTCTCACTGGAACAACACATTCTCAAATATCAGTTATTTAAATTAGTTCTCAGTAGTGGATCACACACCAACTTCTTGCGGTCCTTCTCTCCTGCGCTGGAGCTGAGCAGCTGCATGTTGAAGAAGGCAAGAATTCCCAGCAGTTTCGGCTGCAGATAGTCCGCCTGTCACGGTATGACCAAATAAAGACAAGTGAGGAAAAATATAGATGAATGTTTAAAATTTTTTTTTTTTTTATTGAACAACATTTGCTGAGTTAGATTAGTTATAATTTTATTTTGTTATTTTGTGAAAATATATAAAAAATATTTCCAAACTATCTATATGGTCAAAGATGGTCAAGATAAAACCGTAACACCGTATTTAACTCGTCACGTACCATGCGTTCTGGGGTGTTGATGTCTCGGGGACCCTGGTATGGGTCATCATTGGACGCAAAGGAAGCCAGGATTGCCAGACCATTGAATACCTACATAGAAATGTAAAACACACATGTGATCAATCACTAAACCACCAAGTGAATGAATTACTGACATCTATGCACACAAAGGCAACAAAAATATACACTGAAAAAGACTGTCGATTTTTGTCTGGGAACTTGTGTTTATGTGTGTCAACCTGTTGGTAGTGCTCTCCCAGGCGCAGCAGCAGCTCGTTGTGAAGACCCTGGAAGTCTTGCCTGAGCAGAGAGCCCAGTTCAATCTCTGTCTCACTCTGGGAGAATATTAGAAAAACAAATAAAAGGGTTTGGGGTACATCAGTCTGGTAATATAATTATTTACTATGGAGAACATCCATTGCAGGACAAATGCTTTAGTCATCGGCCAGACAGTGCTTGTAGATGCTCCCCATGTGCAGGAGTTGAAAAATGTTGATTCTGTTAACAATGCCAGAATAATTGCCCTGTTGTATTTGCTGTAGCTTGAATGTGCAGACAATTACAGATTACAGCTAGGTAGGTTAAGTTTAATTATACCTGTAGGTAGTGGAAAGCCCTCTCAAGCTCCTCCTTGGTGCAGGAACAGACCAGATGGCTGAAGATGTACTTGAAGTTGTTGATCAGGATCTCTCTCCTGTTTGCCTTCAGCTCATTGGCCAGAGTACGGATGAGGGCGGAGCCAGTAGAGCTCGCCTTAGCCGCCAGGTAGGGCAGGAGCACCTGGAGGGTCCTCTACATGTACAAGTATGCATACAAACGTACGTCAGAAATATACACGTACATATACATAATACAGTATCAATGTACTATCACATCCAACATACTGTACACAGTACATGATGTATATATTGTGTGATGTTGTGTAGTTATGTGTATGACATACAGTGAGGAAGCGATGGAGATCTGGGAAATCAAAAGCGTGTGCAATCTGAGCCAGGATGTCCAGGGCCAGCTCTCTCTGATTGGCTGATTCGCTGCCCTGATCAGGTGTGCTCCGCAGGGCGGATGCATGCCGTGAATGCAGTGACTCCACCAGGAACTAAGCATATAGAAGTTTTTATTTAGGTAAAAACTATTTAATCTCAATTGCAATACAAGTATGTTGGGCACTGAATCTTAAAGAGGTCGTATTATGCTCATTTTTAGATTCAAAATCTTATTTAGGGGTTGTACCAGAACAGGTTTACATGGTTTCATTTAAAAAACACCATATTTTTTGTCATACTGCACGTTGCTGCAGCTCCTCTTTTCACCGTGTGTTGAACGCTTCGTTTTAGCTATGGAGTGATGCATCTTGCCTCTACAAGATCTTTGTTGGGAGTTGCACATGCGCAGTTTCTAGTTATGGACTGCTAGCCAATTACAAGCAGAGTAGGGCGGGTCGTGAGAAGTAACACGGTAGCAGCTTCGGTTCAGCTGTATTTGTTCCCCCTACCAGCTTAGCAAGATGGACTGGCGCAAGAGTTTCAGAGTGGTGAGTTATTAATTGTGTGTTGCTGCTCAGTGTGTTCTTCCCCCTGTGTTTTTGAGGGCGTGTCGGACTAGTCGCTAGGTGAGCATTATGACGCCCATTTTGACGTGACATCACAAAAGAAAAAAGGAAAAGGCTGGACTTCAAACAAGCTGTTTTCAGGCAGTTCAGAGCAGTGTTTTCTGTGGGAGATGGGAACTCCCTTTGGGCTGGACAAACCTATTACATGCACAAAAAAGGTTAATAAAGGAGAGAGAAAAAGCCAAAAAGCATAATATGACCTCTTTAAAGAATTTACTTCTCAAATTGTTCTCCACCTACAAATACACACAGTCATGTGGAAACCTTGTTACGTCACAACCATCGTCATAACTTTCATACTATTTGCGTAAAACAAAAATTGTAGTAGTACAAATTCTTAGTGGTCCAAACATTCAGCCTAAATAAACATGAATACTAATTGAAAACAAGCATTACAGACAGCCCTGCTACACATTTAAATCGTAGTATTGGTAATATATGTAATTATTATTCATAGTATTATGGACTGAGAATCTTAAAATTTATCTACTTCAGATAAACAAAAAAGTTAAAAAATGAGCACTGGCTTATAACCTTATTAAAGTAACATCACAGTTTTTATACCTGACAAATAGGGTTCTTGTACTGACTGAAGAGGGTCTGAAGTTTAAGACCTTTGGCAGTAGCCAGGGCTCTGATCTGAGTGTACGCAGCTACAGACACCAAGGACGACTTGGACAGCAGACAGTGGAGCAGCCGCAGCAGAGAGAACGACACCAAACTACCCTGAGACGCTCTGACAGAAGAGGAGACCGATAAACACATTTAACCAAAACAATTATTTTAAATAAGTCTTTTCAAAAGATTAAATCTCTTCATTAATGACAATTTCAGGGACAACAAAAGATACCAGACATTAATTAAAAACAGACTATATATTAATAGAATAGAAATATGCGAACATTGAGACATTAAGAACTTGTGAAAATTACACTATATTAAACATGCATGTAAAGATGTGCAAATGATGACTGTAATTTCGCTACCCTCAGTCATAAATAAATGTACTTTTATGATCAAATATGCAGAGCAAATTAAGGTATTTTTGAGTGATCACAACACAGCTAGTGGCGCTCTTTGCCCTTGTGAATAGACGCAGGTCAACTGTACCTGCCAATCTCTCCAGTGGTGAGGATGAGAGTGTTGCGCAGGTCGTCATCTGTGTTCAGTTTAGCGTTGTTGAATGCCTCTTTGAGACGGGCAACCAGGAGCTTGGATAGCGAGAAAACACACACACACACACACACACACACACACACACACACACACACACACACACACACACACACCACACACACACACACACACACACACACACACACACACACACACACACACACACACACACACACACACACACACACACACACACACACACACACACACACACACACATCATTAACCTCACCATCATTCACAAAAAGGCATCATCCCAAAAAGGTGAGGGCAGGTCAGCTCTAAAATAAAGTATACACCAAGTAAGAAAGTAAAACTTTTCACCTCTTCGTCTTTTTCACTGAACTGAGGAAATTGTGATTTTAAGGCAGCATTTAAACTGAGATCAATTGCTCAGTTATTGCCTAATTTACTTTTTTTTAAAATATATTTTATCCTTTTTTGTCTGACAGTAATGTATTTATAATACAAATGATGGCTTGTAGATGGTTGAAACTGAGTGTAAAGCACAGACACTTGAGTCTTACAACAGGAAATACTCACCTCATTCAGAGAGCCGTGCTCAGAGTTTCTGGTAGTTTCTGTTAGCAGGAAACGCACTGATTGGCTAAAGCGTATTCTGACCATTGGATCAGAGTCTTCCATTAAACCAATCAGAGCATAGAGAACTGCCCGGGAGTCACTGTCTCCACCAACCAGATTCACATGCTGGCAGAGGTGAGGCAGAGCTTCTAGGAAAGCTAAGAAAGTGAAATAAATAAGTAAATAATATACTGATGTAAATGTAGTATCTTTTAGGCTTTTCAGCATGTTATAGCTCATTTTGAAAGAAAACTGACAAAAAAAAACCTTGTTTAACACTGCTTGGAGCTTGCTGTCTGAGCAGTGGTAGGAAGGGTTTGATAAAAGTCGCCCTAAGGGATGGAAAAGTCTTCCCAGCATGCTCTGTTGCAAGGTTTAGTTGGTGGCAGAGGATCTCAGGACGATGAGTGGACTCTGTGCGGGTGTCACTGAGCTTGGAGAGCTCCGATTGGATACAGCTCAGCTGACCGATGATCCCAGCAAGCTCTTTCTTCACCTGCTCCGAACTGTCCTCCAGCCTGGAACTGCAAACGGTCAAATGTACACCAAGTTTAATACAGAAAAAAAAAGTAAAATCATAAATGAATGATTGCACTAAAGCGAGAAAGAACACTTTCATGATCATATTTGCGACTGTGAACATACTGTTCAAACATATACATGTGCTTACAGCAGAGTAGAGCTGATGAGGTTGTGGTGTGCATTTCCCAAGTGGTGAAGAAAAAGAGGGAAGGCCCTGACTGCTGCCGCTCTCACCACCTCATCTGAACTCTGCAACGTCTTGGAAAACACAAACACGCGCCATGTCTCGCACACACCACGACGCAGAAGGGCCAGCAGGGACACACAGTCTGCCTGGATCTTAGGTGCTGGAAAGACAAACACGCACAGTTTGATTCATAAGTTTTCAATCCAAGGTTTATTATAAATAAAATGGAAGCTATTTACATCCTGACTTCACAAAAAGATGCAGGTAGCAGCTACAGGTGACCAGAGAAGTTGTGATGCAGGAGAAATACCTACAGTAACAGAAGCTGAGTCTGTTGGCGAAGGCAGGCAGCCAGGAGGGGAATCCTGAACTCTTATAGGCTGAGACAGACCTGTTCTCACACACCCAGGGAAGAGACAGCAGAGCACACACTCGCCGCTGGAGCCCGTCCTCACTGTGGCTGCTCACTACACAGACACACGCGGTATTGAAAACAGATACTGTACTGACAAGGATGTGCTTTTGGGGTGACTTCTGCAATATTCTTCGGAGGTTGAACGCTACATAAAATACACAAATTACACTAAATAATGGCAACATGAACAGACAATATGCCTTTCTTGTGACATAAAATAAATAACACAGCAAACAAATAAAAGGAGCAGTATGTATAATGTGTGTTTTTGTTGGAGTATATATCCTTACTTGTCAGGTAGAGGATGGAGTCCAGGATCCCAACAGTAGTCTGGACAGCAGACAGAAAGTAGTTCTGGTTTGAGATGGGCTGAGGACCTCCTTCTAACACTGACTGACAGCTCTTCAGGGCCCTGCCCAGAGTCTCAGTGGGCACCCAGAGAAGAGGAGAAGGGCTGTCAAGAAAGACACCGGGGAAGAAAGTGACAGAATATGCGACTAAGCTCAGTGAAAGAAATAAGACAAAACTATAAAAATACTGGAAAGTTTGTATATCCGTGTGTCAGGAAGTAAAACAAAAACATAAAGAAAGGGAGCTATAGTGAACACATGTTTGTGAGTTACCTGGTGGGAGAGGAGCAGAGGGCTGCCAGGTGGAGGATGAGCGCCAGACCCTCCAGAGCAGACAGAGACTGTGTGGTTTCAGGTTTGTCAGAGTTCAAAAAGGTCAGCAGCTCCTCCAGCCGACCGTTCACCACAGCCCAAACCTCACTGCAAACACGCATGTCCACCTCACTTGAGGCACAGATACAAATAATAATTTAAATACAGGAAATCTGCTGTATTGATTTATGATGCAGCACTACTAACAATTCCTACCAATCACCATGTGAGCAAGTGAAGCTTTTATTTGCTTGAAAAAAAACACTCAGTTGCTTCAGCTCATTTTCTGCAAGCACATCTGCAAGCTGTTTTCAGCGGTCAAAATCCTAGTCTTCACAGGAACCAGAAGACAGTAATGGAAATATTACAGAAAACACTTTTAAATTACCCTTTTTCAAGGCAATATAGGAGCACAGCTTCTCATGGTATCTTGGCTTGAGTTCTCCCATTTACTGTATGTTCAAAACTGGTAACAAACCTTTAAAAACTGACATGTTACTAGGCATATATCTCCTATGTATATAAGGTGTGTTCTTGCAGCCCCACCCTCCCATCATTTCCTCTCAAGTCTCTTGTGTCACTGTCAAATAAAGGCAAAATACCGGAAAAACAATTATGTCAAAAAGGAAACAAAACACTATAAAAAGGTACAGACAACCCAGCAACAACAAGTGAGAGAATAATTGAACAAATAACCACATGTATGGTGTTGTAGATCACTGTATGATATAATACAATGCACTATGGAGTCTTTTACTACAGAATCTGAACACTGGACTACATAGAGCTCAGTTGTGATTGTTAATGAACTCACTCTGATGATTTTTTTGTTGTTTTGCTGAGTGAATTGGTGGCAGACTTGCAGGATTTCTTGGCAGCAGTCGCTCTATCTCCTGACTTCTGCATCACTGTAGCAGTCTCGGCCCTCAGTGCGGCTCGAAGAAACCCCTCAGCACACTGCAAATCACAAGCACCTCAGATATTGTAAAGAGGGCGAGAAAGAAAAGATGAGACAAACACTGTATGAGAGTAAGAGAAAGATTTTCAAAAGAAACATGAAGAGCAGAACCGTACTTCAGCTTGATTTTCTGTTCCAACAGTGTGTGCCAGCGCCCTGCAGACCTCTGTGACTCGTTGCCTTCTTAACAATGCGGCACTTTCATAAACTATGGCAACAGACAGCAAGAAGCTGAACAGCAAGCAGAGTGATTCGGTAACCTCTGTCCCCAACTTGACACCTGCACTTCCAAGAGTACAAACACACTCGAACATCTGCGAGAGATAGATGGGCTCAAAGTGTGAGTGAGAGAAACCAGACAACTGAAACACACAGCAAGTCAGGTTTAGCAGCTCCCCTTCATAGGGATGTTTCTCATCCAAGTATGTGTTTGCTGTGTAAGAGTGTGTTTCCAGCAACTGAAGGTAAGCCGTGAAGAACTCGTGACCCTGCATCTCAGGAAACCCTCTGAGCTCCACCAGTCGCCTCAGCATCACCATGGAGATTGTCCTCAGTTTGGTGTTGCCATTAGCCAGGAAGGAACAAGCAGTCTCCCAGGCCACAGTGACGTCACGACGAGAGACAACCCCCCTCAGGGCGTCAGTTATGACACTGATTGTTACGGCAGTCAGTGACTCCAGGGCAGCAGGCGAGGAGAGAACAAGAGCGGAGGGGGTGAGGTACGAGGAGGCGCAAACGGGGGAGATGCTGAAGCGTTCAATTGTTACAGGCCATCGACTCTGTGTGTGAATGCCCAAAGTGTGTCCCTTTCCCGCCAGTGTGGCAATATGAGTGTACAGGATGTTACTGAGGTCCTGGGCCAAAAAAATGAGCTCCTGAGAGAGACGGCTGAAGATGAATGGCGCCCTGGCTCTCAGAGTGTGAAGTAAAGAGCACAACACAGCAGAGACCTGCTCGTGGATGACGTCACAGTCTGGAGCTGCTGCCACACGAAGCAAACGCACCGCCACCCACCTAGCAAAGTCTGAATCAAGGGAGAAATGTGGAGTGGTGGAAGAAAAATCACAAAATTATTATAGTTAGGAATTGAATTTATCTATAACTTGATATTGCAGCTTTCTGAAGAGCATCTCGTACCAGTACAGCTCTGTGTGGTGTCCGGGTACTCGGCAGGCTGGCAGGCAGGGTTGGCAAACATCAGAGATGAGGATTTGATTATATGCTGCACAAAGTCCAGCAGCATCACACAGGCCGGCTCTGAACTGGACTTCTTATTCAGCCCTAGAGCAACTGTAAGACACAACAATAGATTAGATTAACCTCCAAGATGTCTGAAAAGTTTACAAAAATCACACTTTAATTAAACTTCTCAATATTCAACCTGCAACGAGGGATCACAAGCCAAAAGGTTGTGAACCACTTCATTACCTCTTTAACTGTACAGAGCTGCTGTTATGTCAATCAATAGAAACAAATGATGTGCATCTAAAGATTGTTTTTAAGATTTTAGACCTAAAGCAGGGGTACAAAGTCATCATTTTAAATACTAATCCTTAGGGAGATCCCAGGACAAAAGAAAATAACAACAACAACATACAAACCAAACAGCCCTGGTAGGTAAGATACAAAAGAATAACAAATAATAATGTTAATTAACAAGTAAATATATGTAACAGCATAGCCACTTTCTTTTCTGACATTCAGATGGCTAAAACTGAGCTACCTACTCGTTTTGACAAAAAAAATCCTGACACAAATACAAGAGCCTAGCTCAAAGTACATAAGACTTTACATCAAGTGCATCAGTCACAGCTACAGTGCACAACTGTGGCAAGAGAAGAAATCTTAAGAAACATTATGACATTAAATTAAAGAATAGTTGAACAGACAAATCTGACAGTCAAGCTGTTATTTACAACTGTACTGTCAGGTCGTTCTGTTGTTGTGTCCACCTCCTGTATGTGCTTGAGACTCCAAGCTTACCGACATCCACATCTGTCAGTATCCTGTCAATGAACTGACAGAGGATCTGTCGAGGTTTCTGCACCGTCTGGTCGTAGTCAGCCGCGCTGGCACTGTGAATACCAACATGGTGTAACGTTATTTATGGAAACATAGCACAACGAAGAGTTTCATTAACTTATACAAAAACCAGAGGGCTCAGTTAAACCTAAACCAGTTTCAGACTCGGACGTAACGTTAGTGTTAACAGCTTAGCTTAGCCAACTTTAGCCGGTTACTCGCCTTCCGAGCTCCTGAAGAGCCGGTATCATCGCAGACATCTCCAGTCCTTCCATTTTACAGCAGCTTGATATGTCGCTATTTGAAGAATGTCTTCAAAACATATACAGGATTTGTCAGGTCATTTTAACTAGCACACTTCACACGTCATGTCCTCCATGTCCTTTCGAAAACTTTCGCTCCAAAATGACGTTTTTGTTTTGATATGGCAGCCATCGAGGGTTATTAGACCTACTCATTAACTCGAAATGAAAAATGCTCCCCCTGGCTAAGTATGTACTAATTACTTACCTTTAAAGTAAATAGTTACAGTTTATATACAGTGGTAAATTAATTACTCAGACCTTTTACTGCATTAAACGTAGAACAATACAGTGTAGAAATACTATATTACAAGTAAATGTCATATGTTTAACTATTTAACTTACTTAAGTAAAAAGTAACAGTATCAAAATACACTTAAAGGACTAAAAGTATAAGTACACACTATGCAGAATTATAGGATTATAATTACTGATGCATGAAAGTGTAAGCATACCTTTTATGTTGCAGCAGGTAAAAGTGGGGGGAATTTATATACTGCTGGGAAGCTTATTTTAATGAACAAATTTCATCATTTATTTGTTAGTAATATTTTTGAAATGCAGTGGAGTTAAAGTATAAAGTAGCAGAAAATTAAATTACTCATTAAAGTACAAGTAATTATGTTCTTAAGATACATAATGAGTTTCCAAATTCATCTAAAACAAAGTAGGCAATGTTTAGATTTTCATTCAAGTAGATTTTGATGCACATCCTGAATTAAAATGTTCATAAATTTATTTTTACTTCAGCAAGAAATTGTGGCCTAATTCCCTTGCAACTGCTGTTAAATAAGGTTGCTGGAAGTTTCCCCCCTTTTTGCCATGGAGCTTTCAGAGTTTTAAAGACACTTAGAAAAGGCTGGTTTTAATTGTTTACTCACTATATAAATTACTCACTATACAATATTTGTATTTAATGTACTTACGGACTAAAAGATGTTATAATCTACCTGGTTGATACTTTTAAAAGTGCTGAAAGAATTTGTATCAAAAGACAACACACACATACAAGGCTGTTAAGTACATCTAGTAGATTGTTTTTTAATAATGAAAAAGCAATATTCAATGCACAACATTTACAGACATGTAGGATAGATGTGTGTGTATGATTATGCATTTCTTCTGCTGTTTTCCTTTATTGTTCACTTAGCAGAAGGATTAAATAAATGTAATGTCCTATTAAATATAATATAACAAAGAGCAATTAGGAGCTTGTTCTATAAAATCTGAGCAAACAAAATGCAGTGGCTTCACTGATGAGAAAAGATTTCCAACTTTAGGTAGGCTCAAGTTGTTATCATGAAAGAATAACAAATACTGACAGATTGTCTTGCTCTGTTTGGAGCAAGGTTAAAAGTCAAAGAAAAGAAATTACATTGATAAGAAAAAGATGGAACAAAAAGACAAAAAAATGCATAGAAACAAAACGCATATTGGTGGTTGGTTTCCAGATGGTTTGTTCATGTCTTTTTCAGCGGTTGGCCTTTTTCAAACCATGGCCCATGAGGCTGGCAAACAGGGTCAGCACCATCTTGGGATTCACATCCACCAAATCGTCAGGCAGTGCGTAGACACGAGCTCCAATCTTGCGAGCCAATGAGATCGCATACCTGGGAGAGGAACAGGGAGGGAGGGAGGGAGGGAGGGAGGGGGGAAGAGAGAGAGAGAGAGAGAGAGAGAGAGAGAGAGTTAGGAGATGATGATCTGGTCACAAATATAAAGACGAGGGAAGGTGGAATGAAAAAGTTGAGACTTTTACTTAGCGTTGCTGAGTTTATCGGCATGCTTCAGCACTCCCCTCTCTACTCTCTTCACCATGTCCCATTTGACTGTACCAGGAGCGATGGCGTCGATCACGTCAATCACTGGCAGGCTCGTGCTGATCAGTTTGTCCTGCAGAAAAAGGGTAAAATGCAAATTCAGCCTCTTTTACTCAAATACACCATGCACTCACATTCTCTTACATGCACATGCATACACACACACCTTGAAGCTGCTGATCTGTGTGTCCTTGCGTTTCTGGCTCAAGGTGGTGTTGACCCAATTGAGGATAATCTGATCTCCCACCTTCTCTCCATCACCCAAATCTGACAAAACAAGCACTGTGTACCTGAAGGATAACAAGCAGGACACATAACTGAAACTGTACACTGAAAGGAACCACTAAAATCGATTCAAAATGGCCAGTCTGTCTTGTACAAGATACAATAGGAAATAACATGTCACACAGCCTTGGACGGTGTGTGTACCTCCTCATCAGCTGCCAGAGCAGCGCCAGGGTGTGCATTGGACTCCCGTCATTCAAGTTCTCTCCTCCAATGCCGACCAGAGAGAAGTGAGCTACATCCCTGCCCAGCTCCACTGCATAGTTACAGTTCTCTAGCTAGGACACGTGAAGAAAAAAAATATTACATTCCTTTCATGTTCCCATCAAAATGTTTTGTGCTCACCAGCTTTCTGTTTCTTTAATGTGTGTACATAGCATTCACACCTTCTTCATATTGGCCCCCAGGACAGGATAAGGAGGGTTGTTGATTCTCTTCCAGTTCACAGGCACATTGACCTTCTCATAAAGCTGCAGGATCACCAAACCATCACACAGGTCACTGTAGGAGACAAAACACAGAGAAAGTCTCTCAGGAGCTCTGCAGAGTTAGATTACATGTACTCAGGATTACAACAACAAAGGCAACTGTAATCGATGACCAGGGGGCCTCATGGAGTGACTATGGCTCAGAACGGTCATCTACTTATCAGAAGGTGGACAATTGGCACCTTAGCCTCTCTTCATCAGTGTATGAATGTGTGAGAACGGGGTGAATTTGATTATAGCACTCTGAGTGGCCGGAAAAACTAGAAAGGTATCCTGCAAAAAGAGTTGTAATTTTTTTCTTACAGGAGAGCATACAAATACATAGATTTAAAAAAGAAATAGGAAAGAACATTTGTGCATCCACAACTTTGGGTCAGTATCACTAATTCGAATGAACTAAGTTAGAACTACTTCTGGCTTTTTGATAAACTTCAAAGAGCTACCTTATTTTTATATTTGTGCGCTTAAAACTGGGATTCTTGTTAAGGTGTTGTTCTTGTTAACACTGTGTGGATATTTTAAAGTCCAGAATATTTTAGACTCAGTATGTTAACATTCGATTACTCTTTGACCAACAAATAAATAAATCATTGTAGGATTCACATGGACTCATGACCACAGTATTTTTTTAAATCCTGGCTATAGCCTTGTTCATGGAACTTATTATAAACTGGAAGATTCTAGGTTCTCAGTGGCAGTAATTAAGTCCATACGGACTTGGCTTGGGGACCAGAGGGTGGCTGGTTGGGGACTAGAGGTTGATATGGAGGCAGACTGCTAGCTGGAACAGTGCCAGTTCACCTTCGGTGCACTACCGAGGTGCCCTTGAGTGAAAAAATTAATTCAGTAATAAATTAAATAAAGTAATAAAAACGGTACACTGAAGGGACAAAGGAGTACAGAGAAGAACTTTGAATAAACTGATGGACAAATGTGGAAAATGTATGAACCAAAAATGAAGTATTAATATTGCTATTTCTCCTATAACCCTGTTCAACGTCCACCAGCATAATAATCCACTGCTACTATTGTAATAATTTTAACTTTATTTATATGGCATCTTTCAAAAACAAATTTAGAAAGTGCACAAGCACAAATAAAACACTGAATAAACTCACAAGAGCAAGTAAAACATAAGTCAATATATATAAAAACAAAATAAAAATAAATTTAAGGAAAGTGTTAAACTAAATCAAAGCCAATTCCATGTTGCCAAGATGACAAGTGTCCTACTATCCTCATTACTGGTTATACTGGGAAGCCCTTGGGTATAAATTGGTAACTGTAGGACTGTTAAGGGTCCATTCCCATTCCTTGATAAGGTTAACCACATTGATGTGTAACTGATAGCATACCAGTACAGGTGGTTGACATACGGAGAGACGCCCAGAGAGTTCATCCAGTTTCGAAATGTTTTCTCTTCATTGGACTCAGCTGGAAAGACATAAATACATTTTAAATACCATCATGTTCTCTACCAGCTGTTCCTATACAGTTGCTGTCTCCTGTAAGAAATGTTTTTATGTTCAGCCATAATTTACATACAGTAAATATGTATTTATGGCTGCCATAACTTGCCTGAAACATTTATTGTCTTGTACTTTTTATTGGGCTATGTCCCCTCTGTGTCTAGCATCACCTGTACAGTACGTTCACATTCTGGTACACATTTTGGACTGAGTGGGTACATGTCAGCATTTTATGACTTTTGTTTTGGCTTGACAGAGAAGCAATGAGCAGCCTCAAGACCATGTGATGATTGATGCAGCTGAACCATGTTGGACAAAATATTTTTATTCAGTGAGCTGTGTCTGTGTCTCACCCTCTATCTGTGTAGTCTCTACGCCGTTGCTGTGAGCCCTCTGCAGAGCAGGATGCATGTTGAACAGGTTGGCCACAAAGGCCAAGTTGAGTTTACTGTTTCCAGACGTGACGTCATGAGGAGAAACAAACTGTCTACAGTCCAGCCGGGCCGCCTGTTGCAGCATCAGCTCAGCTCTTTGGTCCAAATCAGGTTCCTTCATATAAGCATAAAACAGACAAATGTATATGCACGGTACAGATACTACAGACATATTCATGCCAGAATCCAATAAGAAGGTCATTGTTTAATATTAATAACATCAAAACGAACAATTATCCTTAAATACTTTAACACCCAACCTATCACATTTAGGAGCTTCTGGTTCACAATTTTTACCTTCACCTCTGACAATTTCCATTATCAGTTTCTCACTGTGATTTAAAAACTTTATAAACTGACTCACATTGAGGCCGCTCATGTCAATTTTGACAATCATTTTGTAGTCGTGCTCTCCTTGAAGAGCAATCTGGTCCAACAGGTAGAAGTAGGCTCGCGAGTCCTACAGTGGTACAGTACAAGAAAGGGTTACACTCATGTGTTCTTGTAATTGTTTGTGTGAGTGTGTGTGTGTGTGTGTGTGTGTGTGTGTTCTGAAGGGGACCTTAATATCTTCACTAAAATTGCAAATGGTCTTTGTTCCTGCGTTTTTTAGATGATGGTTGACCCAGCGGAGCAGCAGCTCCTCAGGGGAGAGGGACATCAGATGGTCCAGATGCTCCCCTTCTGTCAGAAGGCCAATCAGACCTAGATACACACATTTAAAAGTATTAAAAGTATTTCTTTAATCTTTTTTAAACTCAGACATCTTCTTTGTTAAAAACAAACACACAGCAAGGTGCAGAACAGCATGCGCTTCAAAACG
Source organism: Micropterus salmoides (assembly GCF_014851395.1). NCBI lineage: Eukaryota > Metazoa > Chordata > Actinopteri > Centrarchiformes > Centrarchidae > Micropterus > Micropterus salmoides. Next base: position 11,646,003 of record NW_024041039.1, read on the forward strand.
AGTTAATCACAAGTAAAACACATGGCACAAATCTTCTCCTGTACTCCATATGTTATTTGTCAAACATTTTCGGCCATCTTGCCTTTGTCAGGAAGGTGTGACCTGTTAAAATTTGGGGGGAAATTCTGACAGACCAAATGGTGAATGGCATTCTGTCTTCCTATTCTAAATTTGAGCATTCATACTGCATGTGTAGGAAGGAAAATCACTATCACTATCAGCTGTCACTATCACTGTCAGCTTCATAACGGGAGTGCCAAGGTAATGTCCCATTGACGCGCTAATAGCTCTTACTAGTATTTCTAGAGAGATCCACGGGCAGAAGTCTTTTGTCCGTTCCAGAGTCTCGACTGAAAACTAAAGGGGACAGAGGTTGGCAGTCAAGGCTCCGAGGCCCTAGAACAGCCTATCTGAGGAAATCAGGGATGCTGACTCAGTGAACTGCTTTTAGTCCATTCTTAAAACATACTTTTATAGAAGAGCCTTTCCTGATTTCAGTTGATTTTAATTATCTTTTTTTCTTTTAACTATACTTTAATTTCATAACCTTCTTTCTGCTTTTACCGTGTATCTTATTTAGTTTGCTGTGTTTTATTTTCTTTGCTCTTGTGAAAGTACTTTTTAACATTGTTTTGAGATGTGCTCTACACATAAAGATTATTATTATTATTTATTGCTGCTCTTACTAGTATCTATTGTCACTTATAGATCTCTTACTTTACTGATACTTGCATGTTATTCCTCAAATGAATGTCGCTTTAGATAAAAGCATCTGCCAAATGAGTAAATGTAAATGTAATGTGAAGACTGAGCAAAAAGGGCTTCGATTGTATGAAAAGTAGAAAAACACAAAACATCAGTGGTGTGAACAAAAGACACTGGTTCCTATCTAAAGTGGTTCCTATCCAAAATACTAATTATCATGTTTGCTCACATTTTGTTCCACTTGATAAGGTAAAAATGTTTAAATCTGAACCTTTTTTTGCTGAATTGTACAGCATAAAATAAAACAGTGAGACAAGTTTAATTCTTACAACACAGCGATATCTCATTATCAAACACACCCTTTCACGCCTACAGTAGACCCTGACATGACCCTTTCTATCCCTGCAGTCATTCCACACATATCTATCTAACACACTATCTCCTAAGGGGTTGAGGGTTAGATTGTCTTTTTTCACCACGGGAAGAAAGGGGATGAAATGACATGAAGCAACAGAATTTGAGCCTTTATTGCCTGATGACAGTGAAAACAAAAACAAAAAAACATTGCATCATTACTTTTATTACTACTGTACCACTATTTCATGCTGGAACACTTACAGAAAGTGGTAATTTAATCTCGCTTCTGTTGAGCTCCAAAGTTCACTCTTGACTTTGGAAACAGCAGTTAACAAAAGGATTTCTACTCAAAGTTCATTTACACTAGAAGTCCTAAAAGTGCTCGGATTAATGAAAATTTCCTGAGATCTGATGAAGTGATACGATTAAAAGCTCTCTAACAACCGAGTAAGTGGAGCTTGAATAGAGATTTTTGTCACTGACTCTTGTGTTGTTTCAGCCTTAACCTCAAACTCATGACATTAATATTTAGAACTAGGTTAATGGTGTATCTGGAAAGTTAATGTGTGTGTGTGTGTGCGCGCGCGCACTCTGACCTTCGTTCCTGCTGATTTCTATGTCAGCAAAGAGGCCAACCTTGATAATCTGCCAGAGCAGTCCGAGGACCAGATGGGGTTTCCCAGCCATCAGATCATGGGCATCAATGCTCACCACCGTACAGCCGATTGCTGAGGCTGAGTTCAGAGCCAGGACCAGATTCTCCTACAAATGGAAATTAATTGGGTATCAACGTGTTAATATTTGCTCACAGTCAGGGATTTAATAGCCAAACAACAGCATGGTTAAAACTTATGTTGCTGTACTATCTCAGCAAAAACAAAAAATGACTCCTCTAAATAATAGATAACTTATTAGAAATCAAATGCAGCACTCTAATCTAGCTCCTTTTAGAAGATGAAAGCACATAACTCATATACAACCCCAGACTGTACACTAATGTGTTATTTTGTGAGGTTTAGAGCTACTGGTGAGCATATTTTATTACCTTTGGACAGACCTAGGCTAGCTGTTTCCCTCTGTTTCCAGTCTTTATGCTACACTAAGCTAACAGGCTGCTATGAGAGAGGTAGTTTTCAATCTTCTCATCTAAATCTTGGCAAGAAAACAGATGAGCATAACTATTACAAATTTGGTGCTTCTAGCCTTGCACATCTCATTACATGTAGCCTATTCCTGTAAGGATTACAATGCATGCGACTGTGACTGGCAGTTATGAATTTACTAAACTGGTGAAAAGCTACTACTCACTGTCATTTTGAAGGTGGAAAGTTTCTTGGTGTTGATAACTCTTTCGTCAATTGTGTCAGGCTGAGACAGGTTGATCATTTTGCTGAAAGAGAACAAGGAGTGTGAGCTTGTGGAAAACTGAGTGAGTGAGTGAGCAAAATGTCTAATACCATTTCAGTGTGTGTAACATCAGATTCCTTACTGCAACAGTCTCTGTAAGATGTACTCTGTTCACCATGCAGTGAAAAACTCACTGGGAGTGAAAGTGAACAAGGAGGAGGAGTGAACCACTATAAAAACTACAATAAAATAGAATGACAGTATTCCTGCCTTAACCTTTGTTGCCACAGAAAAGACAAAAATAATCTTTGCGCTCATTGACATTCCATGTGTCAGAATAATCATTTACATTTGCAGGTACTGTGGGTTTGATTCAACCCATTTATCAGTCAAAAACTCACATTTGAGGTGTTTTCTTTTGCAAAGAATTATTGTAATCAATAACATATACAGAGAAATGGTACTTAAGGTAACAATGTATGCTGTCAGAAATCAGACAAAACCTTCTTGTTAACTTGCTAGTCAGACTTATGAAACACACTGTATGGATGTGATTGCACTTACTTGCATGCCTGTGTGCATGAGTACAAGTGTGTTACCATAACAGGATGCCATCGCGGACAGAGGTGAAGAGGCTTTCATCGTCAGGGTTCATGGGCAGCAGGTGTTGGCAGTCTGGATCTTTCGCCAAGGCTTTGTTGATCCAGTGGACAAATGCTACCTTCTCCTCATCTAAACACACACACATCAGGATGTGTCATAGCTAAAACAATTAGTTGCTTGGTTGCATATAAAAAATTAAACAGCAACTGTTCTGATAATTGATTAATCACCATTTTAAAAGCAAAAATGCCAAACGGTCTTTGATTCCAGCTTCTCTACTGAAGGAATTTGCTGCTTTTCTTAGTTTTATATGATAGTAATTTGAAAATCCATGGCAAATGACACTATGAAGACATGACCATGGGCTCTAGCAAATTGTGATGGACATATGTCGATGTTTTTTGAAGTTTAATAGACAAAACAATTAATCAGTTAATTATAATTGTCAGATTAACTGATGATAAAAATAATAGTTAGTTATAGAAGATACTTTACTTTAACTTCCACAAACATAATAAATGGTACATTATTTGTCAGCAATTACAACTTCTCCTGTGAAGACACATTTTAGGTTATTACAACAACGTTTTACTACATTATTAGTTAATATACCAGCCTCCACTTATGGGTACCCACAGGAGGAGTAATAGGTTAACACTTACATCTGCTTACAGTTAGATTATAGTGTTATAAACCATTTATTAATGTGTACTGCTTACAGAAGCTAAATAGGGGGATTTAAAGTAAAGTGTTATGCAGCCTTAATGAACATGATATCATTAACCTTCTAATGTACATAATTAAATTGAACATTTATCCGATCATAAATTGGCACCATTTTGCGCCTCTCATGTGTTACCAATACATTCGATTCACAGAGCCAGCCCCTGATTTTTCTAAAAGTAAATACCGGGCAACCTTTGAAAAACCACACATGGCACTGTTCTAAAGGTTTTTCCCCATCTGGATGAAAAAGATTCCTTGCCTCTGCACAACAAAAAAGATTTTAAACCTGTTTCACAAGTTGCAGGTGCTGTGAATTTCTTATAGTCTGATGGGTCTTATGAGTACATGATCTAACATCTGCCACAGTATTTGTTTGGATCAAGAAAAAGAGGTGCAACTTGGGAAATGTGCAACAGACTGAATATTTTTCCCTCTAGATAGAGCCTTTTTAAGCTTTCTGGAAATACCGTCGTAACAGAAAAGAAGAGTGTTTTCTGGGTTTTTCAAGATTACTGGATGCTTAATTCTGTTACTTGAATGTAATGTTACTCATAAAGAGGCACACATGAGTGTCAGTCAGAGATACAGTAATTATGAAACTGACACACACACATAAACACACACAAACAATGCATACTCTCTCGCACCAGAGTAGGAGTGCTGCGTTCCCTCGCTGGAGATTCCTGACAATCCCCCGAAGGAGCGAATCCCATCTCTCCTTGTGATGGTTTTCCTAAACGTCTCACTGAACTCTTTGCTCTTCAGCTCTTGATAGATCTGAACATGGACAGACTGTGTTACTTGTTGTGTGGCTGGGTGAGTAAATTCACACATTTGCTCACAATCTGTATCAGAACTCACAGAAACAAACTCCTCAAAGCTGATCTTCTCGTCCTTGTTGGTGTCTCCAGCGATGAAGGCCTCCATGATCTCTCGCACCTTGTACCCCGGCAGGGAGAAACTCGCCTCTCTGAACAGCTCCTGGAGCTCAAAGTCGCTCACATAGCCACTGTTATCAATATCTAAACACAAATAGACACACAAAGGAATGCACACACAGATGTAATTAATTAATCTGCTTCACAGATATTAATCTGAAATGAATGAGCCCAATATTTAAAGTAAATATTGCACAGATGAAAAGCAAAGCAAAGACAAACAAGTCTGGTAGGTTAATTCATAAACAGATCTTTCCTAATAATTTTCTAATATTTTCTCAGGAAAGTAATTTGGTAATGATTATAGGGAGAATAAAGATTCATATTTTAGTTTTATTGTGTTGAGTTGAGTTTATTTAAACCCAAATTGTAAACTTTGTAAACTTCTTCTCATATGTTGAAACCATCTGCTTTACAAGTTTTTGCATTTTCAGCACTAACAAAGGTTCAGAAAAATAATGTGTTCTCGCATCTTTAACCATGTTATTGTAGTTAATTAATAAATCCTTCAGACTGAGGTAATGGACTTGGAGACTGGATTTTTTCCATCTGCGCTCTGCTTTCCTGCATTCCCTTTTTAGGCTGCGAATGCTGTCATTTATCCAGGGTTGCTTACTAGCTTTAGACGTAGGCCTAACCTTAGAGGAGCAGTAATATTTAGTGACGACAAGCAGATATGATTGAAGTGATCGACCAGATTGTTGGTGTTGGAATCAGACAGGTGTTGGCTTTGGCTCTGAAAGAATGTGCAAAACTTTGAAACACTTTGTTCATTAAAGAAGCGAGAACACACGGAGCTTGGTGAGGCGGCATGAGTAACAGGCGAATCGCAGCTAAAAACAATACATCTGTGGTCAGATATGGTCATGTCCACTAATTCCACCGAGGAAATGCTGACACCCACGGTAAAAACCAAGTCCAGTGTATGACCACGGTTATGTGTTTGCCCTTTGACATGTTGTTGAAGTTAAAAGAAGTGGCCATATTTAAAAAGTCAGTTGCATTAACACTGGTGGGGTCATCAACATGAATATTAAAATCACCACAAAGAACAATTCTGTCATAATTTAAAACCAGAGTAGATAAAAATTCAGGAAGTTCTGATAAAAATCCTCCAGACGGTTTTGGGGGGTGATAAATTATAACAAATATGACCCTCCAAGTTTAAGAGTGACTTCACTTCAAAGGAGTTAAATTCATCACAGCGTACTTGATGACATTTAAAATTTTTCCTATACAGGCTCACTAGCCCACCACCACGACCACTGACCCTCGGTTGACTAAAACAATCATACTGAGGCGGACACAGTTCAGCTAGCTGCCTATAGTCATTCATTTGCAATCTAGCAATCTAGATTTGCAGACAAGATAAAATCATTTAAGATAAATGTCTTACTTGACAGAGATCTCACATTGAAGAGATCCATTTTAAATGAGTTTGTTTTGGGTGCTGGAGTTGGTGCAGTTGTCCTAATCCTTAAGAGATTACTATGTGTGGGATGTGCACATTTTGGTTTACTGGTCTATGCGTGATGATGACAGGAATATGAGTCTTTGGAACAGCGCTGGGAGCAGACGGCTTTACATGCCAGCAGGTGGAGACATTTGTTTGTGGCAGTGAGGCAGAGTTATGTTCAGTGACCGGTGGTGTGTCCAGGTGTGCTGCATGAATGATTAGTCATTCCTGTAAGTCATGTGTGGACCGCACCACATGCTGTATGTGAGCAGCTAACATTTCTGAGCCCTGTTTGTTTGGGTGAAGTCCGTCTGTCTTAAAAAGAGACATTCTTTGCCACAAAATATTAAAGTTACCGATGTGGTCGCTGCCACTAGAGGCGCTAAAGATAGTGCTATAACCACACAAACTGCAATATATAGTGCTACAATAAGAGTAGGCATAATCGATAACATAGTATATTTAACAAAGAATTAAAGATAAAGATGTATTACATAGTAGATACAACCAACTGCAACCAGTGGTCAGTGGCAGCGACCACTATCTTCAGCGCCCCTAGTGGCAGCGACCACACCAACTGGTGTGGCAGCGACCACCGTCTTTAGCGCCCCTAGTGGCAGCAACCAGTGTGGCAGCGACCACCGTCTTTAGCGCCACTATTGGCAGCGACCACAACGACCAGTGTGGCAGCGACCACCATCTTTAGCGCCACTATTGGCAGCGACCACACCGACCAGTGTGGCAGCGACCACCGTCTTTAGCGCCACTATTGGCAGCGACCACACCGACCAGTGTGGCAGCGACCACCGTCTTTAGCGCCACTATTGGCAGCGACCACACCGACCAGTGTGGCAGCGACCACCGTCTTTAGCGCCCCTAGTGGCAGCGACCACACCGACCAGTGTGGCAGCGACCACCGTCTTTAGCGCCACTATTGGCAGCGACCACACCGACCAGTGTGGCAGCGACCACCGTCTTTAGCGCCACTATTGGCAGCGACCACACCGACCAGTGTGGCAGCGACCACCGTCTTTAGCGCCCCTAGTGGCAGCGACCACAACAACCAGTGTGGCAGCAGTGGTCTGTGTGGCAGCAACCCAAGACTGTGGAGCCTCGTCTCATGCCCTCTCTCGCCAAATTAAAAGATTAAGTCTGGTTCGCGATGTCTTCTTCATACTTTGGTGTTTTTGAATTGAATAACGGCAACCATGCGAATAAAATACTATCTATTCATTTCCAGGCCATTTTATCAAGTTAGTTAGCTATTTAACTTTGGAAAGTATTGTTTAAGGTTTCAAAACTTAAAACCTCCAGACCTCAATTTTTTATGTTGCATAGGGTATCTTTCCCTAAATAATGAATTTTGTTCCTCCAAGTGAAATTAAACAAGATCTAATTCTTTGTATATTTCAGTAGGCATTTGGTCAGTGATTAGATAGTAGAACTCTACTATTCAGTGAAAGATGCCTCATCCACCACATGTTGAACCTTTTTCATTATTTGTTTAATCATATGGCTGAAGTTTAGGTTATTGCGTATTGAGTTTTTCATTCTTATCACACCCAGGTATGTAACTGGGTTCTTCACAGGGATACCATAAACTTCTGATAGAAATCACATTCCTTAAGTGGTAGCCTAATAAACAGATTTGTTCAAGTTCATTCTTAAGCCTGATACATTAGAAAATTTCTCAACTTTCTCAACTTTTCTCAGCTTTCATCCATTCCTCTCTATTAGACAAAAAAAACTATCATCTGCCAGATGAGATAATTTAAATAATCTAAGGTCACTTTAGGTATACTTTGGAACCATAGACTGTATAAAAACTTGAAACTGACCTCTTTTAATACAGCCACAGTTTGTGTGACAAGGAACAGAAAGGAGCCTTCCCTTAGAGACTGTGGTAGCGACCAGTGGTCCGTATGGCAGCCTGGCAGCCAGGCAGCAACCAGTGGTCTGTGTGGCAGCGACCACTATCTTTAGCGCCCCTAGTGGTAGTGACCAGTGGTCTGTGTGGCAGAGACCAGTGGTCTGTGTGGCAGAGACCAGTGGTCTGTGTGGCAGCGACCACTATCTTTAGCGCCCCTAGTGGCAGCAACCAGTGGTCTGTGTGGCAGGGACCAGTGGTCTGTGTGGCAGAGACCAGTGGTCTGTGTGGAAGTGACCAGTGGTCTGTGTGGCAGAGACCAGTATCTTTAGCGCCCCTTGTGGTAGTGACCAGTGGTCTGTGTGGCAGCGATCAGACCACATAATTGGCTACAACCCCTGCTGGAACAGTGGGAATGGGACCAGAGATAAAAATGCACTTTCCACACTGCTTTAAAAAGTTAAAATCTGATTTTGTCAGCTCAGACTGCTGAAGAGCTGTGTCATTTGTTCCCACATGGACTATCACTCTTGTGATGGAGGACGGGAGCGATGGCATTAGGTCCTGGAGTTTTTTTTAAATGTCAGCTGTGGTGGCACCGGGGAAGCAGTGAGTGGTAGCGTTAAAGAAACGGATGTTTCTGGTTATGGAGTCACCAATTATTAGTGTGGTTGGGGAGAAAAGAGGACGAGGAGATGCCGGTTGTGGGGTTCCAGAGCAGGACTGAGCAGAATCTGCTTCAACACTGCGTGCGGACTGAGGATGGAGTGTGTGAGCTGCCGCGTGCTGTGTTGGGAGTAGCAGTAACAGACCTGAGAGAAGGGCTACCCGACGGTGCAGGGTAGATACGGCCTCCGGAGCGTCTGAGCACAGCCTCCTTCAGGATCCTACGTCGGGAAGTGGAGGTTTTTGACCGGGATGACGGCAGCCGATCAGGCCCAGCGGCTGACCGGCAGCCCAGCTGATCACTGTTTGCCGCCAGTCCGGGAGATGTAGCCGGTGGAGGAGATGCAACAGTGTTGGCAGGCACTGTCCGTCGAAAGAGATCTGTATCAGGGAGACTCGAAGTCGCAGGTGCATCCGCTGGATGGACCGGAGTGTCTTCAGACAGGGCTGCATAGCGGTTGGAGAGGCCGATGTGCGGAGGAGAGGCAGCCCCGTCCGAGCCTCTCTTGCGGCCATGGACCACCACTTCAGCCCAGGTTGACTGATGCTTCGGAGTCGAGCAAGAGGAAAGCCTTGGAAGGGTAGAGGGGTCCCATAGCACAGTGTCCTGGATGTTAGCGGTTGTGCTAAGAGAAACAATCTGTTTGGCTTGTACTGAAGCCACATCCATAAAGCCAGTCAGCAGGGAATTTTTCTCTTTGAGTTCCTCTGAAAGTCGTCGGATGTCTTCCATAAGGTCAGCAATCTTTTTGTTCGCTTTCTTAAGGAGTGTGCAGTCTTCACGGGGCAGAGTTATCTCGGCTAGCATCACCGGAGCTTTATTGTGGTCAGTAGCATTGATGGTGTTTTTTACGGTCATCTAGCTTAAAATCCATGTCGGACGACTAAAATCCTTAACGCATGTAAAACTTAAGTTAAAAACGTAGGTTAAATAAAAAGTGTATAAAAAATGTAACGAAAAAGTGTGGATTAAAACTGGATAAGAGTCCGGTTTAAGACGGAGCTTCCGACAGGTGGCTACAGACGCCAACGCATGCGCAGAGTACAGATTACATCAGCAATTACGTCAGCGATCTTGTGACTTAAAAATAAAGTATTGTCTACTTGTGATCCCTCATCATATGTCGTTGCCTTAGTATGAACATGAGTTATCAACAAAAGAGTGACTTTGCCTTCAGTGGCTTTCATTTACAAGCCTGAAGAGGTCAAGGTTTCAAGTATTTCACAAGGCAAAAAATAAATAAAAATTTGTATGGACATTCATGGTCCCCAGAGGATGAATTCTAATGACTTTGTTGATCCTCAGACCTGTCAGATTTAGCTTCGGACACCCAGGTTGGGAAGCACTACTCTTGGTTATGCTAGCAATTAATTGGAATTAATTTAATTGTGCCAATTAAACACAGGACATTCAACCAACTTGAACCAGTAATATAAAGTTTTACACATGGTTTTAAACTGGACAAAATCTCTGTCTCACTCACTTAACCTGTTTATGTTTGTACTTTGTTTTTGTATATCATACCGCAACAGGACTGCCTTATTTATATTGCTCTATATTATCAGCAATTTTTTGTAATTTACATTTAGTATGATTAACGTCTCATTATTGCATTTCAAAATGCTTCACACACAAAGTACACATTCACTTAACAACTCAAGCAATAAAATTTCTTGCACAAGAGTACTTTATGGTCGGTTGTAAAACTCTTACTATGGTCAGAATTCCCTTTCGATACAATTGTGGGGTCAGGTTAGGCGTGTGTACATGTAAAACTGACCAATTCTATTAAAAGCCTCTCTGAGCTCTTCCAGGTCCTCTCTGGAAATCTGTGTGACATGGTTCTCCATAGTAACTTCAGCTTTGTGTACCTGAAACACACACACACACACACACACACAGAAAAGCACAGTTTCTAATCATACTGGTCTCACAATAGAAGCTGATTTTGCATGATTGAGCAATATGTTGAATTATCAATCTAATGATGTTATATCTAATATATGATAAAAATACAGGGGAGATGTTACTGCATTGATGACAACTGGATACTAAGCACATGTTACAGCTATAACTTCTGTACTTTTATTATTATAACTAGGATTTTGAATGCAGTACTTTTACCACCACTGCAAGGGAGTGGGTGAACACATCCATTTACTGCAGAGACTTAAAGTTGTTCAACCTCAGAAACATACACTACCGTTCAAAAGTTTGGGGTCACATTGAAATGTCCTTATTTTTGAAGGAAAAGCACTGTACTTTTCAATGAAGATAACTTTAAACTAGTCTTAACTTTGAAGAAATACACTCTATACATTGCTAATGTGGTAAATGACTATTCTAGCTGCAAATGTCTGGTTTTTGGTGCAATATCTATATAGGTGTATAGAGGCCCATTTCCAGCAACTATCACTCCAGTGTTCTAATGGTACAATGTGTTTGCTCATTGGCTCAGAAGGCTAATTGATGATTAGAAAACCCTTGTGCAATCATGTTCACACATCTGAAAACAGTTTAGGTCGTTCCAGAAGCTACAAAACTGATCTTCCTTTGAGCAGATTGAGTTTCTGGAGCATCACATTTGTGGGGTCAATTAAACGCTCAAAATGGCCAGAAAAACAGAACTTTCATCTGAAACTCGACAGTCTATTCTTGTTCTTAGAAATGAAGGCTATTCCATGCCAGACATTGCTAAGAAATTGAAGATTTCCTACAACGGTGTGTACTACTCCCTTCAGAGGACAGCACAAACAGGCTCTAACCAGAGTAGAAAAGAAGTGGGAGGCCGCGTTGCACAACTGAGCAAGAAGATAAGTACATTAGAGTCTCTAGTTTGAGAAACAGACGCCTCACAGGTCCCCAACTGGCATCTTCATTAAATAGTACCCGCAAAACACCAGTGTCAACATCTACAGTGAAGAGGCGGCTGCGGGATTCTGGGCTTCAGGGCAGAGTGGCAAAGAAAAAGCCATATCTGAGACTGGCCAATAAAAGAAAAAGATTAAGATGGGCAAAAGAACACAGACATTGGACAGAGGAAGACTGGAAAAAAGTGTTGTGGACGGATGAATCCAAGTTTGAGGTGTTTGGATCACAAAGAAGAACGTTTGTGAGACGCAGAACAAATGAAAAGATGCTGGAAGAATGCCTGACGCCATCTGTTAAGCATGGTGGAGGTAATATGATGGTCTGGGGTTGCTTTGGTGCTGGTAAGGTGGGAGATTTGTACAGGGTAAAAGGGATTCTGAATAAGGAAGGCTATCACTCCATTTTGCAACGCCATGCCATACCCAGTGGACGGCGCTTGATTGGAGCCAATTTCATCCTACAACAGGACAATGACCCTAAACACACCTCCAAATTGTGCAAGAACTATTTAGAGCAGAAGCAGGCAGCTGGTATTCTATCGGTAATGGAGTGGCCAGCGCAGTCACCAGATCTGAACCCATTGAGCTGTTGTGGGAGCAGCTTGACCGTATGGTACGCAAGAAGTGCCCATCCAACCAATCCAACTTGTGGGAGCTGCTTCTGGAAGCGTGGGGTGCAATTTCTCCAGATTACCTCAACAAATTAACAGCTAGAATGCCAAAGGTCTGCAATGCTGTAATTGCTGCAAATGGAGGATTCTTTGACGAAAGCAAAGTTTGATGTAAAAAAGATCTTATTTCAAATACAAATCATTATTTCTAACCTTGTCAATGTCTTGACTCCATTTTCTATTCATTTCACAACGTATGGTGGTGAATAAGTGTGACTTTTCAGGAAAACACAAAATTGTTTGGGTGACCCCAAACTTTTGAACGGTAGTGTAGCTAACTGAGTCTGACGAGACTGATGGGATAAAAGCAGAAGAACAATTAAAGTGTCAGGTTACTTAATTACAACTTGCTCCCTGAGGTGGATGTGCAGCGAGTTCCTCAAAAGGTTCCCAGTTCCTGAGTAAAGTCCTGTGCTGGAAGCGTGGCTCTATATACTGGTCCAGTGTAGCCTTATGACTTGTCACTGTCAGCAAAGCACTATCATTACTTACACACCTCAGGTTCCTCATAAAACCCTGAAGGTCTGAAGCATTTTACAGTAAAGTATCCCTTTGGTTCTTTGCTTGAGGAGACAACAAAGAAAAGACAACATGCAATAATGACAGAGACGAGTACCTCCATATGAGTCTGTGTTCTCTTTCAGCCCTGTCTTGAGTGACACAGTAAGCCTTTTGGTGCAGATCCCTCTGGACTGGCCACAGGAGTCGAGTCTTCCGGAGCTCTGTGATGCTTCAAACCAGGGCAGAGCAGAAGTTGGATCCCGGAGTGGCTGGAGAGCTGGTTATCTCTCCTAGGAGGAGTCACTCAGGAGAGGCACAGAGTGGACCTTTGGCCTTCCTGGACCCTGGGACAGGCGTAGTCTGACAGTTAACATTTAACACCTCAGCTGTGTCATCATGTTATTGTCCATAGAAGGCAACTGAGTTGCACTCATACATATTACCTACAGTACAGTACTGTACAGTGGCATAAAGTTAAACACTAAAATGGTTGCACAGGGCACACTGTGGGGACAAAAGTTAGGAAGGGAAGTTAATAAAAGTCAAGGAACTAATTTAATCATAAGATTCAATTTCAATTCAATTCAATTTTATTTATATAGCGCCAAATCACAACAACAGTTATCTCACAGCGCTTTTCATAAAAGAGCAGGTCTAGACCGTACTCTATGATGCTATTTACAGAAGCCCAACAGTTCCCACCAAGAGCAAGCACTAGGCGACAGAGGCAAGGAAAAACTTCCTTACAATGGTGATTAAATATGTATTGCAAATTCACACTTTGCCATATCCACATTTTGGCAGCAGGTGCTGCTAGTTCAACCTACCAGGCAGATATTTCTCTTAATGTGAACAAATTTGCTGTTTTATGAGGACTGATCTTGGCTTAAAGCCATACATATTGCCCAACACCTTACCTTATCAATTTAAAGAAATATTTGCTTTCTTTCCAAGTTAGATGAGAAGATTGATACCACTCTCATGTCTGTGCCTGAAGTTACAACCAGGAGATGGTTCAATTAGCTTAGCATAATGACTAGACCTGGCTCCATCCATGGTGCAATGACTTCCTGGAGTCTCTCACATAGCCTCCTGTAAAACTACCACTTGTTGTTTTTATACTTTGCTTACTTTGCTTTGACTAATGAGATTTACATCTGACTTCTGCTTTACAACGGTAAGAGGTGCACTTTATCAACAATGAATGACCTTTAAAGTTTAACACACTATATTGAACTATATTACAGCAAAAAAATCCACAACTGGTTATACCTAACTTTATGAGAGCAAACTTTATTCACAATTATTTAACAATTATTCTCATATAGAATTATTCAGTAACGGTAAAATGGACAGTATGTTAAAATAATTAGGATCTTACAATACCCTTTTTAATGGACATATATGAGAGAGGTTAAAATCTTCTACTTACTGACTGTACACAGTAGTAAGTGCTGCCTGTGGGGCTCAGCTCAGGGCAGATATTTCATCAGGGGAATTTCAGTGAATTAAATGAATGAACAATATTTGCTAAACCTACACTGCTGCATTTTGTAGAAAAACTGCACTTGGGATGAAGAAGTGATTGTAGTGAAGTCTTTTGTCACATGTTTTTTAACAGACCACGCTCATATTGTGCATTTCTGTCAAACATCCCTAAAACATGAGGCCTGTCTTTGCATGCACAGCTTGCCTCCCTGCCACACAATGCCCTGTAATCTGAGGCACAGAGGCAACTGCATCACAGCTGCACTCTTCGTAGCAACACTGCCACTTTACTGCTGCTTCACTCTTTATTCCAACACACAGCAATGCTTTACAGTAGCAGATTATGCCTTTTTGTTTTCCTGTCTGTTTGCCCTTTTTTCTTCCTAAATCAGTGGCATTTGACCTGTATGTTTAGCCTAAGACAACTCCAGGCAACATATTTCTGTAGCTATAGTTTATTGAAGTCTGCTTTGCGTAGCAAAGTTCACCTGTGTTTCAGAATAGTCAAACTGTAATGTAAGGAAAGTACAGAAGTAAGGAGCTTACATTCAGTTCCAGGCAGCCTGAAGGGCTCAGAGTCCGGAGCAGGGTCAGTCCAAAGTAGAAAATCAGCTTGCTGCAGACTAGTTTTGGGCCTCTTTCTTCATTATACTCCTTTTCAGACCCTTCTTTTCCCTTCTCGCCTTTCTATTTACCCTTTCCCCTCTGTCTTCACCTCCTTCTTTTCCTTTCCTCTGTTTTTACCTGTCAGTCTCTCCTTTCACCTCTACCACTGCTCAAAAAGTCACACGCAGTCCCATAATCAGCCAACACCAGGACACAAGACTGTGCAAAATGTGTTTCTCTTGGCTCAGACAAACTTAGTAAATTCATTTTTGAAACCTGTTCACTACAAAGTCATACAGAAACTAAATGCTGCCTCTGAATCCACACAGCTCCAGGACTCTGTTCTATTTCCCCTTCTGGTCTCTTCCTCAGACACTTGATCAGCCCAGTTTCACTCTGTGACTCTGAGGTGCTCTCCGGTTACCCTCTCCTCCTAATCGCCGGTCTAAGGTAAGCGCTCCACCTCTAGCCATAAATGTACCAGCCATGGTTCTGGTTGTGAACCCTGAGACAGGATCAGTTGTTGGTGTTAAAGTGTATAAGCCTCCTGCCTTATTCACTGGCAACTTAGAGCACATGCGCATGAAGGCGGACAGAGTTAAAACCACATAAACATACAGCACACACACAAATATACTTTAAAAGCCCAAATGTTCTGAATTTATAAACAGACTTTTAATGATGTATGGCAGATGGTTATTATTGAGCTTAGAAATATTGTGATACAAAAAACATTACTAGACAAATATGTCTGTGACTACTGCTACTAAAATATACTGATATCAGCATTATTATTGGAGTTAAAGGCCTTTATTTTAAAAGGATCATCATTCTCATGTTGCACAGGTTGGTTTTCAGTTTAGCCTTAACAATTTCTAATAACAAAAAAAGAAAAAAAGAAAGGAAACCCAGATGTTCACGAGGAAGATGTCTTAAAGAAACAAGACCGACACTTTAAAGAGTTCTCCCCTTCTGCACACCCCTTCTGAATCCATGTTACTCTTTGATTCAAATTCACATTTAATTTTTTGATCCAAAAGAGGTAATGTATTTGGTCAGAGTTGCATATAGGGGTGGATACAGTACAAAACAGTATCAGAACAAAAATATGAACAGTAAAAGAGTAAAGACATTTTATAAAAAGAACAGTAATAGACAAAGATAGGCACAGCACCAAGACACCATTTACAAACAGTGTTACAGTGTCAGTAGCAGTTTGGATGTTAAACACCATGACAGCAGCAGGAACAAAGTATTGTTTTGATTTAAGATAACTTCTCCCTACAACTCAGAAAGGAAAAACTTTCTAAGAAAACAGAAGAAGTTTGTACTAAAAAGACTGTACTAACATCCCTGTGTTTTTTAAACCCAAGAACACACTAAGACAGATGCTGGTACACCCCAAAGACCGCACACCCAAACACAAGAAAAGCAATCTAGTGTATTTGGTCCAATGCAGTGAGGAATGCACAGACCTGTATATTGGGGAGACTAAACAACCACTACACAAACGCATGGCTCAACACAGAAGGGCCAACTCCTCAGGTCAAGACTCTGCAGTCTACTTACATCTGAAGGACAGAGGACACTCGTTTGAGGACCACCAGGTGCACATTTTAGACAGAGAAGATGGATGGTTTGAAAGAGGTGTCAAGGAAGCCATCTGCACCAGGGTCGAGAAGCCGTCATTGAACAGGGGAGGGGGTCTACGCCACCACTTATCCCCCACTTACAATGCTGTCCTTTCATCACTTCCCAGGAAACTCAACAAACGTAACCTATTGGCCTCAAGTGAAGATACCAACGATGGTCGTTCAGTCTTGGCCACAGGTAGTCTTAACGACTGTAACGACTGTCGTCACAGCAACAAGGAACACTAACGAACCAGCGGTATCGATGACCCGGGCCAACGACCCCACTGAGGTTAAATAGCTGAGTTTCCCTGCCAGTCAGTCAGAACTGAAGAAGTCCTTTGGATGAGGGACGAAACGTCTTCCAGTATCTTCAACCAAGTCCAGTTGCCCTTGATTTTAATCTTCGTTGGATAACTATGACCTGGATGACTGAGAATCTTCATAGACATACTAAAAAGACTGTAACTTTGGAAGTTACCCACTTTAATTCTGTCCCCATTTCTAACAGTGCAGCTACCCTCCAATGGGATCTCTTCACAGCTTGTATGGAGAGGTGGGTGACTGCAAGTACGTGAGTATTGCATTCAGACAGACTTGAAAAAACCTAGACCTATCCATTAAGTTAAAAGACCATACTTTTTTTGCATCACACACTCTTTCGTCTTTACTTATTTGTAATGTAGTAACAGCTGGGAGTGATCCCTACACCCACCTGTATGTCCATGTTTGGTTGAGCCTTTGATGCTTTAATCAGCTGTAATGTGAAATCATGACCACTCAGAGGCAGTGCTGACTCAAGCTGATGGAGTACAGAGGAGCTTTTTGTCTGGGTAGTGAAGGTTGTCCTACTGCTGTGTTTGTGCACCACAACACGTGTAGCAAACAGGATATATTGCTATTATGTATTAACTGTCATTTCTGATAACTTGACCTTAAGTCAGTAATAGACATAATTAGTTTCTCATTCTTACAAGTTATTCTTCTGGTGCAAATGTAGTAATAGTACAACAACAAACAAACCATAAATAATAGGCTATTTTTGCTTTTGGCAGGCTAGTTTAGTATATTGTGATCCAAATAGTTTTAGGTGTACTACATTTAGTTGTAATAGAGTATTTCTACACTGTGGTATTGCTACTGTACTTCTTTCACTAGTTTTCTACAGGCCAATAAGTGTTGTTTATTTTTTGTGATTAATTTTCCCACCCCAAATGGAAGTAGAAAGAGAAAACGCAGGGGGGCGTGTCAACTGTCACTGGTCACATGACCCGGAAAATGTGGGGCTTAATTCCTGTGTTGAACTGCTCTCAGCTGCTGAAGCTTTACCCTTGGCAGTGCACACCCTCCATCTGCCCCATCACGACCCAGGCACCCCCGGCGGACTCTCCTCATCGTACCATGTCAGGTAAGACACACCGGGGCTCCGCCGACACTACACGTACTGACACCGGAACACGGCCGCTCCGGACCGGACCAGGGCAGCGCGAACTGCCCTCTTCTCCCTTAATATCGCGATTTGATTACACGCTGCAGAAAACACCAGCTGCGACAATCACTGCTGTTCGCATAGGGGCAGAGCTGAGGTAATGAGTTTAAATCGTTAGTGCATTTATTGCTGTGTCCATTTTTAAAAGTTGATGTGTTCGATTTGATAAGCTGCTGTAGCGGTTTGGACCATAGTAAAGCTGTCGGTACACAAAAAGAGAACATCCGGTTAATTTAGATGACTGCAAATTTAAACTTGCATAAATTTTATATCTGGGTTTTTGATTAACAATTAACACTAAAAAACTATGCTAGTATAGTTGTGGCATCATGGCTGCAACACAGTGTTACAATTGCCCCCAAGCCACGTGGCCCAATGTAAACAGCTTGTTTGTCTGTTTTGACATACTTTTGTTAGAAAATGAACACATTTCACTAAATATAATATGGTATATTTAAAAGAAACTGATTTGTTCTAGTATACACAAATCATCAATTAACACAGGACATGTAAAAGTAAAGTTCCTTTCATTGTCAGTTCGTCTGTATAGTGGAGTAGTTGATTGTATAAGACCCAGCAAAACCAAAGAGAATGAGAAGGTCACTTGTAAAAAGCAGTTTTATAAAGTTAGAACAGAGAACTTAGCAGAGGAAGCCTGACATCTAAAATAATTTGAACCGTATGGGGGGAAAAAAACAAACAAACAAACAAACAAAAAAACCCCTCTTAACATTATTAGCAGTAAAGTAATTACTTGGAGGAAAATAGACGTTTAAAGGAAAATATTACAATTGCCCCTGGTCTCCCTCTTCCGATATATCTCACAAGACAAAAGGTTCATGTGAGTCTAGGTCTAATGTTGAGCTCTGAGTGTGACAAAATGAGTAAGTGGAAATTACTTACAACTACCAACATGATTTCTCCATGTAAATAGCTTAGCTTTAGCACAAAGACTGCAAACCATGCTAGCTGTACCTTCATATATACAGTACAGACATGAGTGGTAGCCTATTGATTATCTCATCCAACTCTTGGCAAGAAAAATGTCAAACTATTCCTTTAAAGTGACAGATGTTTTATTAGGTTAGACTGTTGGTTGGTTACATGTAATTTAAAGACTTCACCTTGGGCTTTAAGAAAATGGGCAATTTTCACTTCTTGACCTATTTCTTGACTAAATTGTTAATTGAGAAAAATACATGCACAATGCACAGACACTAGGAGAAATGGCAAGATTGAGGAGCTCCCTAAAGGGTTAATTAGGCCAGGATTTGAAGGCACTCCAAATATCCAAAACTTTCCCCAGTTATTTGATCAAACTTTATTTCATAGCTCATGTGTGCTTTTATTTTTGAAAGAAGATGCTATTAACTTCCTGTGTTAATGTGGGCTCTTTGGTTAACTTGACAGGATGTTTTAGTGCGTACGTGCGCCACGGTGTGTGGCCTCCGAAGTTTCCTTTTTCTAATACGATAAAGGGCACGTAGTAGTGTCACACCTTTTTATAGTATATTACTATTTATGTGATCTCTAGAAAAAAACATCCTATAATAAAGGATTGATAACAGTAATCATATGCATAAAAAGAGTACAGTTTTTGAAAGCATCATATTAACATGAAATTACATAGGCTACAGAAACAAAGCTTAAGTGTTCTTAAGACACTTTACACGCAAGCTCTATGCATTATATTTGCATACAGCTAGACATATATAATGTAGATTATTCAAGAATTTACCACATTATAAAAAGTACACACACTCCAGACCATTTTTGCCACTGGCTAACATTTTATTAATATTCACACATCACATCAGTCTTTAGACCTAGAAGTGTAATTGGTCATGTTGTTATATTTAGCCACAGATAACTCTCTGGGAACACAACAAATGCTTCCTGTATAGCCCTGTAGGCAAGACAGGCCTTACACTGTTTCGATGGTCACTTTAAAGTTCCTTGAAACACACACTAGCAACCGTACAATGCTGCTTCTCTGATCAGGTTTCCTAGAAACCTCTTGCAACACACACATTCAGCTTGATGAATACTATCTGCTGGCTTTGGGCCTACTGTCACTCAAGCAGCGACGCGGTGTGCCCCTCTTTTGCTGTTAATATATGCATGGTGGGGGGGCACATCCGACACTGATCTTCACACAATAGGCCTGCAGATAAACTGGACATACTGGTACTGTTGGAGTGGGTTAGATGTGACGGGACAGTGGATTTGGTTCATGGTTGTTACGGAGGAAATGTGGAAAAAGGTGCATTGATATTGGTAGCAAGTTTATTGTGGAAAGTAAACAAAATGTTGCCTTCTTACCATTTCTGACTAAGTTCACTTGCTTTAATAGCAAGTTTAAATATAAACACTCTAAAAAAACAAAAACAGCTGCAACAGTCACATGCAAGTAGCATTGACAGCAAATACTGAGGTAATGAAAACAGAAAATTGTACATTTACATAACCGGTGTCAGTTTGTTTATCTTAATCAACAGCATGATAAATAGGTAATCAATTACTGTAACACTATAGCACAGAAAATAACATGAGTGTGCTGGAGGGTTGGGGAAACACCAGGAGTTCTCATAAAGTTTTCATTAACCTGTTCAACCCCTGCTGGCGTTCTGCCCAGTTTATGTGATTCCTGCACATGAACTGACTGGTGTACCTCCATGTCAGTCAACATATCAATAGCCCTGTTCCTTGTGAGCAAAATGAGTTATCATGCTGGGTTGTAACCCATCCTTGCCTGTTGTTATGGCGATCTGAGCAACATGTGAGCATTTCAGCTTGGCTGTGTCCCACTGTCCTTAATGGGGGAAGAGGCTGGAAAGAGTTCACTGTGTAATTTATTGATTATGATGCTTTTATAAACTATCCACAGTCTAGGTGTTGTCTTTGACCTCTATGAAACGTCCGTGACACGGGATGACTGGAGTGAAACCTGAGCATATGTGTGTTGTTGCACTTTTTATTTATCTGCTGTGAGGCTGTCGTGAGGCCATAGTTGCTGTCAGTTTTACCAAAAAAGTCCCAGAATTCACTGATTAGGCTACCTGGGTTACGCTTCTGAAATGAACTGTGGTATGTGACACCTTCAGAATTCTTAATTTTACAATGGAACTTTTCTTTAAGAACCTAAATTCTGCACAGAAATAATGCATCATGAGTGATGTTAACATCTATTCACATCAAATAATTCTTCATTTTCAAACAGACTTGGTCTGATAAATATTACGTACAATCCATACAGGTTTAAGCTTCTAAGACAAAATAATGACACCAATATGAGAGTGTGTGTGTGTGTGTGTGTGTGTGTGTGTGTTGTGACCCTTTACTTAAGTAAATATAATGTTTGTACTGTCCAGACCTCAAAAGAAAATGAAAGGGGGGGGGGGGGAATAAAAAATTTAAAGGAAAAGCTGCTGTACTTCTGTACAGTTTAGTTTTATAACATTATATTGATAAGCGCTATGTATATTTTTATGTAAAAATCTAAGTTAAGTAAAGTACAAGTTTTTTTTAAATTTCTACTCATGTACAGTACTTGAGTGAATGTTACATTCCACTGCTTGTTTTTGTGTTTCTCCAAGCAGACCAAGCTTTTGTGACACTGGCCACAACTGACAGCTACGCCAAGGGTGCGATGGTTCTCGGCCAGTCGTTACGAAATCACAACACAACCAGGAAACTGGTCGCACTCGTAGGACCTCATGTTGCAGAACCTTGCAGGTAACACACATCACCCTCAGGCCATCATTCAGACACAAATTATAGCCAACAGTACACATTGACGTTAATCATACTGTCTTGTGTTGTAGAGATGCACTGCGCTCCATTTTTGATGAGGTGCGTGTGGTGGATGTTATGGACTCGGGTGATGTGGCTCATCTCTCCCTGATGAAGCGTCCCGACCTGGGAGTAACATTCACCAAACTGCACTGCTGGACTCTCACACACTACAGCAAGTGTGTGTTCATGGACGCAGACACACTGGTGAGAATAAAAAAAACTGACAACAGTAGGAAACAAAGTGGCAATGGGGAAAAAAAAAACTTTAAAAAAAGTTTGTTTTGCTCTAACTCATTGTCCTTTGATCACGTCATTAAACAGTCTGTTTCATTCATTTCATCATGTAGTCTACTGACTTTTGAGTGAGGAGAAAGTATGCTTTTACTGTAGTTAGGGGGGGGCAAACACTTACAACATTATTGAACCTTCTGTTTGATGGATAAAAAGAGAGATTGGATTAGTATTTCATCTGAGTGACAAATTTAAACACCTGAAAGGCATGTTTAAAATTTTTCCCTCAGACTACTGCACTTCTTCAGCAAACAACTACTGTGGAAATAACGATAAATGAAACTCTATGTCTGAGCAAGTAAGTGACCTTTGTTTTAATGTATTCAGGTGCTGTCAAATATAGATGAACTCTTTGAGAGAGAGGAACTATCTGCATCGCCAGATCCTGGTTGGCCTGACTGCTTCAACTCCGGGGTGTTCGTCTTCAGACCGTCCAACGAGACTCATGAGAAGCTGCTCACGTTCTGCAGTGAAAATGGCAGCTTCGACGGTGAGACCTGAGTGTTTTTATCCCTTTCTTTTTCTGTCCCTCAAAGGCTCATTAGAAGTGAGAACATAATCTGAAGAGACAAGAGGAAATAAATGTTATTCATATAGCACTTTTCAGAACAGAGTTACAAAGTGCTTTACATGGCTAAACCAGGATAAAAAGATTTCAGGACTGCAATATAGCAATTCAGTTCAGACAATTAAATTATAATACAAAAATAACATGTAAAAACATATAAACACAAATAATAATAAAACAGATAGGACATGTTGGAGCTACAACCGTGTACTAACATTAATAAAAAGTTGTGGTTTTTTAGTTTTTTTTTTTAAAGATGAGATTTGAGAAGTTATTTAAAAGATGTTACTGATTCTGCAATAACTGAAATAACAACAAAATGCAAGGTATTATAAGTACCAAGAGACAGATGCTGATATAGAGCAATTATTTATTTAGAAAATTAAGCATAGAGAAAACTACAGATAATGTTTTCTTAACTTGTACAATCCACATCACATAGCAAATGTGAACTTAACCATAGATTTCTAAAGGGAGTTTTAGGAGCATCGAGGTTTGGTTTATTACGGACCAGCTATAGTTTTTTGAAGCACGTAAAGCAAATTTGATCATTTTGTTTGTAACAGACTTTGCATAAACAAGCACAACCATTGTGGGGTGAGTGTTGAAGCTTTAGAGGCCTACCTATCAAGGCAGCCACACGCCCAAAAACACCCCTCTGTAAGCCTAAATGTCAATACAAACATTAGAAGTAAAGTTACCTAGGTAATGGTTGTTTCTTCTGGAAAACAGCTGTAATAGTCTACAGCCATGCTAGCAGCTCTGTAAGGCTGCTCTTACTGTAGACACAGCTGCATGCTAACTTGCTCACAAAGGCAATGCTAACATGCTCACCATAATGTTCACCATATACCTCTAGCGTGTTAGCATGCTAGTATTTGCTAATTGGCACTAAACACAAAGCTGAGGCTAATGGGAATGTGTTTTTTTATTTTATTTATTTTTTTTGTTTTAAGGTTTGAACAACTCCACACGATTTTAATCATTTTGAAGCCAGCATTTTGTGGTCATTACTTGATCCCTATGTACTAAGACACTGGCATCAAAACACCAAAGTTACAGGGACTGCCAATTAACTTTCCAACTATGGAAGGATGGCAGGTTGGACAGGTTCTTTGAATAAAGAAATTCAAGAGTATATGACTATATTCCACTCTTGTTTATAAGCCCTGGTTGTCATTGGACAGTGTGAACATGAACCAAATACAAGACAGCAGCAAATATTTCCACTGTAGCTCATTTATTTAGCATCCTCTCACAGTTGTCAACATTCCTTTTCAATTTCTATTTACACTTGTCAGAAAGGCCACAGTTAGGTGAGGGGTGGGACTGTACTGAATGTGTGTGTGCGTAGTATGGACCATTTAGGTATGTAGGTGTGTTTAACTGGATTTCAACAGCTAGAATAGTTTATGGTAAATGTATGTATTTTGGCAAATGTGTGTTTTTTTTGTTTGGTTTTTTTAACATGACAAATCAGAGCTCCAAGCTATTTCTCACTTTGCTCTAATTTATCCAGAAATTATTCTGAGCGTATTTGTGCGTGTGTCTGATCATTTCTGCAGGTGGAGATCAGGGGGTTCTCAATAGTTTCTTTAACACCTGGGCAACGGCAGATATTTCTAAACACCTTCCCTTCATCTACAACCTCAGCAGTATCGCCATCTACTCCTACCTGCCAGCTTTCAAACAGTTAGTACACACACACACACACACACACACACACACACACAAATATGATCAACGCATCCAGGGTTTCTTCATACTTTTCATGCGTAACCGACTTATTGCCCTTATTCTGTACTCAAGCTCGAGTGAAGCTTGAGGGATGTGTTGGGAGGCATAAAGTTTATCCAAGGTCAGTTCAAAGGTTTTGTGTGTGTGTCTGTATGTCTGTGAGTGGGTGCTGAATTACAAGAAGCTGCTGAAACTTAGAACAAGCACAGCACCCATTCTGCCTCAAAAAGAGGAACTACTGTAACGACACCTACACTGTCTGTTTTTTATTTATCTTCTGTGTGGAGTAAGTATTAAAGGGTTCTTCTGGATTATTACAATATGAGTTATGAACATTGCAAAATGACTTAAAATAAGTCAGATGGGGCAAGACACCCGAGTACTAGAGTATCACAGAGCTTTTAAACAAATCCTGGATCAGCTTTACCATACTTCTGGTGCTTGTGTGCACACAGTTTACTGTGCAATGAAGGATTTTTTACAGACATTTTGGATGCACACACATTATCTCCAAATTTTAGATAGTCTGGCTAAACTGTTAAATTGTTCCACTCCTATTTCTTGCACCAGTGGACGTTGTAGTTGCGACATCACTCCATTCCTGGGCCTCGTTTCACAAAAGCGGCACTGCTTGCGTGCAGATTGCAAATGGTGGCAGACCCGTTTCACAAATGATTGCCTCTTTCAAATTGCAGATACATTTGCGAGACTTTCAGCGCGCTCGCACACTCATGCATGGGTCACAAGTATGGTGTTTATTTTAAGTAAAATCAACACGAGAGGAAATTGGTTCATGTTGCAAATTGCAGTTTGCAACATGCATATTTAGCATATTTAGTGAAAAGGTACTTTGTGGTGGTAGGAGCCATATGTTGTTGTCCTCCAAGCCACAGGGGGCATGATATTGTATTGTGTTGTTGGGGCTGATGCTGGCCTAAGCTGATTGAAGTTCCTGTATTGATGCAAACAGGTGTTATTAATTGAAGAGCAAAACTGCAAACTAATGGAAATGACTGGACATTGTTTTTCTGAGTACACGTTCCAAACAATTACCAAACTAGCAACCAGTATCGGCTAAAGTATAGGACATCGTCACTACAGTAGTTTCAATGTTGTTATGAGCGATGGAAATGATGGCTAAACATATAAAAGTAAGACCTAAGTTGAAGCAAACTGGCGTTTTGAAGCTAATCTCTCACACTCTTTCCTGCCATCTTAACATTCTCTTTGCCTGCGGTGTTTTCGCAGGTTCGGCCGAGACGCCAAGGTGGTGCACTTTCTGGGCAAGGTGAAGCCATGGAACCACTCCTACGATGCTCAGAGGGGCGAGGTCAAAGGTCACTCCCTGTCCCCTGATCTGTGCCAGCTGCACCCCGATTACCTGCTCATGTGGTGGCAGCTGTACACCAAATCTGTTCTGCCTTTACTGCAGCAGGCCTATGGTGACACACCCTTCAGCAGTGGCTTCGTAGAGGCAAGCGAGGACGTACGTCAGCGGCCGTGGTGTCTTCGTGTGTGTGTGAAAGAAGAGTGTTCGGTTCTAGGTGTGGTTGGTTGTGGTTGTCGGTATGCATGCATGCACGTAGAACAAAATTCTGGACCCTGATAATAGGTATTATCTCAGGGTCCCTCCCCATATTCACAGTTTAGTATCTTTGTGGGCCCTGTATACTCACTCCCCTTTCCCACCCAGTCTTACGCCCTTGTATGCATGTGTTGAAACATGAAGGAGAATGATTGTGAATGTGTGTCATTGTGTTTTTAGCTTGTTGCATAATTATCATGTCCTGACTGTCGTAATCTCTCATTACTAAGTGATCTCACCTTGCTCTGGTATGCATTTCCTGGAGAGTAGCGGGAAGCTGCCACACTGCCTGTTGTAACAGGGTAGCAGTGAAATACTAGGTCAAAAAAGGAATGGCTGCCAAAACCTACAGCTTTTCTCAGTTTCCTGGTAAAGGCAGGATAATGCATCAAAGTGCATCCTTAATTTTTCATAAATTCTCCTGAGTCAGGAAATTTGGATGCACACACATTATCTCCAAAATCAAAAAACACACTCCGTATTGTTACACAGCAATATCTGTCTAAAGTTTGCTAACATTAGCTACGATAAGCTACGGATCATATTAGACCAGGTTGGGCTGTAGCTGAATTATTTATTTTCATTTTTAAAAGGAAAGTTTTGTTCATTGTTAGATGTATATAGTCTAGCCTTTAAAGTCCCCTTCCACTCACTCAAAATCTGTTTAGCTTATTGCTACCTAACTTATATGTTTAACCTTCACTGTGCAGAATGATGTATGTGCAGAGTTTGACACCAGAAGGCGATTTTCACGTTTATCAGCTAAAGGAGGCAAGTTTCCCTGCACTTCCCTTAAAACAGAGGTTAAGACGTGTACATACTTGCATGATTTTGTGACATCACAGGGGTCTAACATGCAACAAGTGTGATGTGGAAGCTTAAAAGTTTTAATTAAACATACACTAAGAATGGACTTTTCAGGGAAGTATTGGACATCTTCCAGCAACTTTTAAAACGAAAATGATTTGCATACCATGTTTATAGACGAGTAAAAATAATAAAAATTTTTAACATGAAGTGTTTTACAAAACAATTACATACTAAAAAACAGTATGTCTGGAAGGAACCTTTTAATGAATTTCATTCTAGGTCTTCCTGCACTCTCTGTTAATGTTCTCCCTCCTCACTAGAGCCATTGTGTTTTGATTGGTATTGAGTGTACATCTACTGTGGGAATCCAGACCTTCAAATCATGTGGGATAAACAACTTTCATCATCTGGAGAAAATAACGTCAACTCTTATCTGCCAAGTGTGTTGCAAAATGTCTTGCTTCTAGATTGACTCTTCTAACACCTACATGTTAACTGTAGAAAAGAGCAAGTTCAGTCGAGCATGGCTGAACTAGGTGAAACCAGTCCTTATAAAGCATTGCTCCAGTCCCGTTTAATGATTCATTCTCTCTCTCTCTCTGTCTCTGTGTGTGTGTGTCTGTCTGTCACGCAGAGTAAGCTTCATGAGGATGTGACGGAGCAGCCAGAGCCTTTTGTTCCTCCTCCCCAGAAGGTTTCATCAGAGGAAAGGAAGCAGCGCTGGGAAGCGGGCCAGATCGACTATATGGGTGACGACTCCTTTGTCAACATTGAGCGAAAGCTTGACTCCTTCTTAAAGTAGTGGCCATGCAAGCGAGCGTGACCAACAGAGAGCACTGGTTGAAGCTTTGTGTGGATGGAGATTTAAGCACTGCTCAGCCAATCACAGAGGCTTGATTAGCAGGTGACTGGATGGATGCCCCTGTGTAACTTTCAGCCTCACTCTGTATCCTGTCAGTGTGTGTATGAATGAGTAAGTTTGACACAATTCTCATACACTCTTACCATTCACTTTTTCTGTAAAAGGACATTTAGGGAAGCACACTCATTTGAGTTAGATGAGAAGATTGATAGCACTCACATGTTTGTATGGTAAATATGAAGCTACCGCCAGCATCCAGCTAACTTAGCTTAGCATAAACACTGGCAAACAGCTAGCCCCATCAGTGTCATTACTGCTGTAAGTTGCTCTATGATTTGGTCACATAGTTTTATGTAGGCAAACCTTAGGAGAAACAATAAACATGTCAAACATTTTTGTAATCTCACAGATGTTTACTGTTGTGCCTGGAATGATCAAATCAAGCTGCAACCTCTGGGGCTCAGAAATAATACCAATGCTAAAGTGCCAAAAACAGCAGTTCTTCAAATGGCCACTTGAGGCTCCAAAAGCAAGTCAGTCCCCATAAACCCCCCATGCTAAAATGCCCAACTTTACAATCGGAAAAAAAAACATTATGCAGTTGTGCATCGTCAACTTACCTGACCATTTCTTGGCCGAGACCAGTCATTTCCTGGACTCTCCACTGGTTCGTTTTTTAAATGAATTTAACGAACAAGATACAACACATTCATTTCTGAGGTGTTTGTTTGAAAACGGCTAGCTTTTTACAGGTTTCCAACCTTCGTTCTACGCGGTACCTTCACCGTACAGACGTGAGTGCTACAACTTTCTCATTCCACTCTCAGGAATAAAGTGGATAAGTGTGCTTCCCAAAATGTCAGACTGTTCCTTTAAAGCTAGGATAACGTTAGCCACTTTATTTCAAAAAAATCAAATTATCTGTCACAAAAATGCAAAACAAATCCTGTTTCTGTGACTATCGCAGGACTGCAATAAGCACGGTGAATAAGTTATTTCGGTCTGAGGCCTACATGTGTGCACCTGGCCCGTGCACTCACTGTGCACAAAAATGTGTTATGGGGAAGTGGCATTGGAGGGAGGCCTAAAAGGAAAGGGTGGGATTTTTTGGCTTCTTTAAAATCTAGCTGTCTGTTGCTAGTTTCTCCAAGTTGCCTGCCATAGCTTTACATGTAGTTCTTGTGCATCTGATAGAGATGGATTCAGAATCCTGAGTCTTCCTAACCTGTGGAAACATTCAGCAACAACACAGACTGAGGAAATGGCCTTGGGCAAAGCCTCCGTGCTGGAGGGAAGTCAAAAAGTTTAGAAGTTGTTGCTGCATTTTACCACAACTCCTATCCTGCAATAAATGTCTAAACTACTTTCAAGCAGATATGCAGCAACTGGCTCACTTCCTCCTTATTTATCTCCTATTCAGGCAATTATAAAAAAAAATCTTGCTTTAATCAGTGTTCACCTCACCAGAGTAAACAGATAAACATCCCTATCTGTGCCTCAGACACTCACCAGCTCCCTGTAACTTAAGCTTTCAAATGTCTGGTGTTGTATTTGCATGGCACAGTTAAAACAAAGGTCAGTAACGAAGTACTTCCACCCACATCCTAGTGATGTCGACAGCCAATTTTGTATGCATTTGTGTGCGTGTGCCCTGCATGTTATCTCTCTGCCAGACCCACATCAGTATATCTTTGTGCCATGACCCTTTTCATCACTTCCTTCTGTAGCTTTACCAGCTGCCTTATTACCGTTCACTGTTTACAAAACCTCACTTACTGTAACTGCTGCTAATAGCACATTAAAGTGGAGTCCCTCCTTTACTTCACTCCAGCTGTGTGATCTTAAGCTAAACTATAACCTGTAGCTCCTAACAATAATACTCTCCTCAGTCCATTAAATACACTCTTATAAGAAGCTGGCAAGGTCAAGAGAAATCCATTTTTTCAAATCTTGATAGCCTGCTAAATCCTGTATGTGCATGAGTGTGGAAGAGTAACATAATTGTAGTGGCATCGGTTATTGCAGGTCTGTCCTATTCTCCAGCTGTACATCCCTGTTGAAGCGCTAATAAACTGGCAAAAGATCACCTTATCAATCCCGTGTCATGACTTTTATTTTCCTTTAACCCTATGTAATGATTGGATATAGGGCAGCAAATCAATTGTTTAGTTTATAAAATGGTAAAATGTCCATCACAATCTCAGAGTTCAAGTTGAATATCTTCACGTCTTTAAATATCTTGTTCTGTCCGACCCGTTGCATAAAGCAAAGAAAAGCAAAACCTCTTCAACTTTGAGAACCATGGAGAAAACCACTTAAATGATGAATGGATTATCAAAATTTACTAATTTTTTCAGCTCTAATCAGATGCACACTTAATAAACATAATTCTCCTTTAAAAGCAATGAAGTTCTGAGCCTGGTTAAATACAGAAGTTACAAATGTACAATGCCAGTCTGCATTTCTTTAATCCAGAGATGGTTGGAAAAACAAATCCAACAGAGAACATCTTAAATCTTCTTGGCTGTTAAATGTGGCTTATTAACAACTCAAGAATTAAGCTGCTACACCAGGTGGGTATTTCTACCCAGTCTTCATCCCATGGTATTAACGTTTAACAAAATCCTCATCAGGTCCTACGGATCATACCTGAACAAAAATGAAAGATTTCCCTATGGTGCTTTCTGAAAATGAATCTGTATGAAAACATGAATCCTTCAGTAGAAGTAGAAATAACAGAATTTAGAACATTAATGATCTAAAAAATAAAAATGTAAACACGAACAAAACATTGACAATGTGTGAAAAACACTGCAAACCATCAGATGTGAACTGCGAGACCCCAAAAAAAGAACTGTCAATTGGCAGTACAGTTCAAGTACCACTCAATGTTTGTTGTTTCCATGTTTATACAGCAGTTCAGATCCACTGTCCACTGACATCTACAGCTCCATCAGAGCTTTGATGTCCTCAATGCGAGTCGTTTTCCTATCTGTGTTCGTGGAGCCAAAAGCCTTCTCCACCAGGTCCTGCTTCTGCCTCTGGATCTTCACCATGCTCTCCTCCACTGAACCTTTTACAATGAACTGCAGCAACAGACGCACACTAAATAAAAATATACAGACAAGCAAAAAAATTCCAGTGTATATCAGAGTCCTAGTTTTCTGACCTTGGTGACGATGACTTTCCTTGTCTGTCCCAGACGGTGGCAACGGTCGATGCACTGCTCCTCAGTTGCAGGATTCCATGCCTAAGACACACACAGTTAACTTAAATCCAGACAGTAAATTAGCTCACGAACTTCTGTATGTGGCCTTTCAGCATGCACAATAAGCCGTACACAGTACATGTGAATGTGTCTGGTTCCTTGCCAGAATCTGTACTTACAGGGTCCATGAGGAAAACATGAGAGGCGGCGGTCAAGTTAAGCCCCACCCCTCCAGCTTTGAGTGACAGAAGCATGATAACAGGGCTGTGAGCTGCAGAGCTCTGAAACTCCTGGATGACTTGAGTCCTCCTCTTCTGGCTCATGGTGCCGTCCAAACGCACAAAACTGAAACCATGCTCTCTGGTGAAGAGGAGGGAGTACAGAGCAGACAAATTCATTAAATCTGGAAATTCCCTCCTCAAGAGCTGTGGTGCACTGCTAACATATATTCAGACCACTAAAACAGACTTCTGAAAATCCTGACCCTCTACTGTGAACGTGTATTTTACCTGAGTGGACTCTCTAGTATGGTGAGGAAGCGTGTAAACTGAGAGACGATCAAACACTTAATGCTGCTGTCTTCACATCGCAGCCTGAGCAAGTTTCCCATCAGCGCCTGCACCTGAACAGACAAATGAAACGTCAAAGGAGGATCAACACGGCTGTCACATGGTAGAATACGATTTCCCATCACTGTCATGCTGCTGAACACAACTTTTTGACTGATGTCTGACTAAAGAATTGAGGGAAAACTCCAGGATCAGAATACCTACAAAATGGGAAAAACGTTGAGTTGTATTTCAGCATTTCATTTTCAACTGAGAACATAAAAAAAAAAAAGAATATTAAAATGAATGAATCTAAGAGAAGACCACTGATTTGTAGGCAACTTAAAGTGAAAGATGTTGCACAAAACCAGAACATCTTGCAAAAGGTCCAACTCTAGCACATTTCCTTTTACGGTTTAAATAAATAGTGTTCTGCATTCTTTGTGATCTACAGAGTGTTTATGCTATTTTTATCCTCAGTAAATTCTGCAGCCTCAGTATGAGCAGCGTACCTTCGAGCTTGTCCTGCACTTCTCAGAGTCTGTACTGTTCTCTTCCTCGATTTCCTCCTGTGGAAACTCCACCAGTTCACTGGACTTGATCTCGCTTCGACAGAGAGGACAGCGCGCCACTTCCTATGCATAGACACACACAGCATAAGGAAAAGATGGATCCGTTGATGATTAGCAGCAAAATAATTGACTACATAATAGTGAAAACTTGCCTTCTAAGTAAACTGTCAAATGAAAATGAAATCACGGACCCCTGCTGTCTGCTGAGGGCTGCACATGTACCTGCTCGGTGCTGATAACTTGGACGATGCATGGCCGGCAGTAAACGTGGGCACAGTGTGTAATGACGGGCAGACGGACTGAGTCCAGACACACAGAGCACTCCTCGTCAGAGCCGCTTGCCAACACCGACCGCAGCTTCTCTATCAGACGCTCTCGCAGCTCTGCAGGCGTCGCTGCAGCGGCTACAGACAAAATATGTTATACATTAACATGTAAAAATGATGAAAGAGGAAATCTTTCTCAAGCATGTATTGGGGCCAGGGTCAGAGCTACAATTGAGGACACCAACATCAAGCCCTCTTTTATTTTGGGAAACCTGGTGTTTCATAATGACAGAGGTGTTTACATTCTAGGATTACATGTTACATATTACACATGTTGGGCTGGGATTACACATATTCACCTAATATTCAGCTCGTATAGAGCTATAGAAAAAAAAAATGTGTAAGAATAAATGAGAAACAAACTTTCAGAATAAATATCTTTTTAAACAGGAAGTGAAGAGAGAAAGACCTAAAAGTGGGATTAGCAGTAGAGTTTAGTAAGGTGGAGAAAGGAGAAAAAAGAAAAGCATTATGATACGATATGAAGATAACTGAACCTAAAAAAACAAGTGACCTAAATATACTTTTCTTCACCAAAGGCTACAGGTTAAACCCCTATGTGACCTTGGTGTTTTCAATTATTTTGGCTGATCAGACCTCTTCTCTGGACTACACAGGCTTGAAGAGAAAATTCTCTCCCTGAGTCTCATGATAGCTTATGGCAGGATGATTTACACAAAATGGCGGCTCATATGGTTCACAACAAACTGTGATCTCAGCAAATTCAAGCATAGATTCAAGATAATCTGAAATTTGTCAGCCAGAAAAACCACAAAACAAAATAAACATGTGATGTGCATGACATTGAACACACAGCAAACTGTCTATATTATCTACATATCCCGAGCTATTTAAACAGGAGCAACCCATAACTGATTTAGCAAAAGGCCCAGAGGTGAACTTGGGTATCAGAATAGATTTTCCAATAAAAAGGATAATATATCAAGCAAATAAATCATTAGAACTCTCCAGCAAGCCTGTCTGCATATAAAGTGAGTTACCCCAGGGTTCAGATGCTATATTTCAGTTATTCACATATCACACTACAGGTCTTACCCAGGTCAGAGGATGTTTTTGCCAGCAGATCAGGGTGGCAGCAGAGCTGTCGAAGCCTCATAAGGATAACCAGCACATCTGCATAATTCCTCAAGACTGATCCTTCAGCTATGTATCTACACACACAAACACAGTGAAAACAACTTAAACACAGCAATATGCAACATTTTACAGTAAAAAAAACTAACATGGCGTACATCTATCAACAGCTGTATGTTCTGTCAAAATGGCTATTTCATCTACTAACTACCTCTTTATTTGTTGCTGATCAGTTCATGTAGATCATGTAGTTGATTCATTCAAACATGCATGCACGTGGACATACATGGACATACACGCACTGACACATACCTGCCGATGGTATTTCTTCCCTCATTGCGTGCCAGCTCGTACTCCTCTCTCTCTGGCTGGCTCAGCTCGACCTGCTCCACACATACTGTCTTCTCAGGCAGAGACACCAGGGGGCGCCCATTCACCTCACTGCTCTTTGTCCTCCGCAGGGTGATGCACTTCACCAGGGTCTGAAGGTTTCTGTCCACAGAATCAATTGGCTGAGTTAATTAATATCCCATGGCTGATTATCAATAGTGTAATATGATAAATGTTTGCATATTAGCTAAAATGACAGACTTCCATCCAACACTCGGACTGCTACATTTAGGACTCTATGAAGGGAGACGTGCCACTGTAATCACATAAATTAAAGTGTCTAAATGTAAGTTTTGTACCGTTTAAATAGACAGAAAGTGGCTAATTGCAGCCAGCACACTCACTATGGATTATAAAACTTTTCTGTTTGTTAATTAACTAGTAAGAAGTAAGTCCATTACATAGTTCACTCAGACTGTACCACTGCTCACTTACAGTGAATAGCGCCATCTGGAGTATTATTGCTACACTGCAGCAGTGTGATGTGTTTTTGTGAGCACCATGCAGCACGACTGGGGCTGAAAAATGAGCCAATGAGGAAGTACCAAACACTCCAAATGGCCACTTGATGGGTGACGTCTCTGTCACTGTGCCCATGTTTTATTCAGTCTATGGTGAGCACTCACTGCAGGCCGGCCCTGTCTCCTTGAGTAACGGGTCTCTGGATCACTCTATTCCACCACTCTCTCACATCAAAGGGCTTCAGACGCAGGAAGGCCAGCAGCATCCACAGGTCCTTCACACTGTTCTGGATAGGAGTACCTGGATGGATGGAAGAACGAACAAACACACGCAACATTAGATGACTTCCTTAATACCAAGACTGTCTCTGTGTGTAATGTCCTTCAAATAGTCCATCCAAATGAGTATCATAGTGCACACTATGGATAAATGTACTATTGTGATATCATGTAATTACCTCGATATACCCCTGATATATTACGATATTTACTAAAGTATTCAAAATCACATGGTTTAAGTTTAAAATAATATTCTACCCATTAAATCAAAACGTTTTGGTTTTAGTACAAAAATCTAATTTTAAAATTAAGTAAATAAAATCTTTTTCATTTAGACATGACAGTTGTGGACCACGATATCATGGAGAGTTGACGAACAATTATAAAAAACTGTGTGCATTTATATGCTGGACTATCTGTGTGTATGTGTTAAGGTGCAGGTGTACCTGATAAAATCCAACGGCGCTGAGCTTTTAGGTCGAGCACTGCCTTACTCATTTGTGCATTGGGGTTTCTTATGATGTGTCCTTCGTCCAGCACAACTCTCAGCCAATTGATCCCATGGAGGGGACTCTTATTCTGAAAGGGAAAGAAACATATTATACTTGTTTTTAAAAGAGACCTAAAGGATCTCTGTCCTTATCTCTATCTATATAAGGACACATCTCTCAACAGAATATTGACGTGAATGAAACATACAGTCCAGGTTCAGGACTGCCATTAGAGGAGGTTTACATATTAAAATAAATTAATGCACAGTCTGCACCACTGTGTTTAATTTATCTCCCATGTTATATTTTCTGAACACGTTGGCTCACCTTACAGCGACAGAAATACATGTGACCGGTCTACACTCACCCCAAAGTCGGCAGAGAGGACGTTGTAGGTGGTGATCACCACATCCTGAGAGGATAGAAAGGTCTTGCTCCTGTTACGCTCTGAGCCGTAATACAGGTACACGTTTAGCTTCACGTTAGCGCACACATGCTGCTCAAACTGGTCCTACACACACACACACACACACACGGGAAGAAGACATGACACGTGCTGATTTCAAGGATTGAAGTAGCATTAAATGTGGCATCTCCGTTGTCAAAAGTTTACAAAATGACCAACTTTCAAAAGAGCCTTTTTTGACAATGCTGGTCACATGTTAGTATTTCACTTGTTCTTCTTCTTGCTGCGCTGTAACGGTACACATGTTTTATTTTTTACCAGGAGCAGCAATCAAGCTTCCCTTTCACTTTACCCACCTATACTTGTCACCAAGCCAATTAGCAGGGCAGTACATAAAAGGACTTAAGTGACAGATTTTGTCTTTTCTGTGTGTTTGTTGTGTAGGGGTATCTTCCTACCAGCCAGTTGCTGAGCACAGACAGTGGGGAGATGATGAGAGTCGCTCTAGCTGATAAGTCATCTGCACTTTCAGGGATGGAGGATTCTGCACCTGCACATACAAAAAGGTACATGAACATCTCCAATATCCCTACATACAACTTTCTTTTCACTAAATTAATACAGTGTGTGAAACATAAAATAGCAGGTAAAAATATACTGTTTGAACTCACTAGGTGTGGGAGTGGCCTTCTTTGCAGTTTTCTTCTTCTTTGAGCTTGTATCTGATGCTGAGCCACCCAGTGCTGCAGCAAAGTCCAGATCCTCCAGCAATACTGGGGCATCTGCACAGTAAACATACAGATTAATGATTTACTTCATAGGGAATGGTCATTTATGACATTATACAAGCCAAACAACAACAGCACAGAGAAATGCTACCACAACATAATTAGAATTTCAAAAATGTACTGGTCTCAAGAATGTTCCCTGTCATGTAACATGTGTGTTTTTTGACAGATGCAAAGAGTTTACTAGGCTTGTACCTTTACTGGGCTTTCGCTTGGTGGCTTTCATCTTTCCTTTCTTTGTACCTGCAAGCAGAGATGTCAGGTAAAAATGTATGTAAACAAAATGGAAGAAGGCAAAAACATTTAAAAATTGAAAAATATATGGAGATGCCAATCAATTCTTACTTTTATCTGACGTGTCCACTATCTCCACAACGTCAGGCGAATCAACAGAGATCACCTCCACCTGAGGACTGACCCACACAGGAGCATAGCAGGTTATGTAAGAAGAAATTGAACTGATTTCTGTGAAGAAATTAAGTAATATGTATAAAATACAGAAAGTAAAGTGAGCTAACTAAAATCAAAAATACCACTGATCGCCCTAAACATTATAACATTTTACAGAACAGGTTTAGACTGATGGAAAGATTTATGGAAATATTTCCAGATGCAGAAATTTGCATTCTTATCTTTACACGAGACAATTATGTAGCGATAATAAAAAAAATACAAACAAAAAAAAACAATCACTGACAATACAGTGTGAGCATGGCAAATTCAATTAAATCACACTCACACGTCTGAGCATAGAGAACCAGCTTCTGCGTCACTCACTCCTGCTCCATCACCTGCACGGCTGCTTCCTGAAACAGAGACACCACATCATCTATCCTGTGATATAAAGGAAGACTGAACATGAGGCAGAACATTTTTTTTTGCAAGTTGAAAGTACCTTCTAGTTTGGAGGTCATCTGTGGTTTAGTTTTGGTTTTGAGGGGTAAAGACTGCTCCTCCTGAACACATGTAAACAAACACTTTACGCTGGTTAAACACAAGTCACTCAAACTGCATATTGATTGAAAAGAACACGTTCACACGGAGCTACACTTTTACACTTACACATTTCTCCACAGGCAGCGGCTTTCCTTTGTGGAAGTTGGTGAGGATCAGAGCGATGGTTGTCAGAGTTTTCCCCTGGAAAACAACAAACAGGAGTTTTGGCGTTGAATTATGTCTGCTTCGATTGCAACGGCGTCAAGCCTGAATTTCCTGAATTTGGAGGCTAATATTTCCTGCCTCATTTTCAACCACACCACAAAAACAGAACCTAATTTCTAAATTTTTCTCTCTAATATACAGTAACAGCAACTGACCAAACATCGCATCATGAGTTAATGTATAAATTAACCTGCAATATACCATTAACCACATATTTATTTTAGAGGTAATGATATTACATAATATAACAGTCTAAAGGTAACACATTCTGAATGTGTGCAGTCAGATATGTGTAAAATATATAATATATTATATAGACTCATTACATGCAAAGTGAGATATTTCAAGCCTTTATTTGATATAATTTCGATGATTATTGCGTACAGCTTATGAAAACCCCAAATTCAAAATCTCAGAAAATTAGAACATTACATGAAATCAAAATTTTTTTTTTAAGAAAAAAAAAAAGGATTTTAAATACAGAAATATCAGCCCTCTGAAAAGTATAATCATGCATATGTACTTGGTTTGGGTCCCTTTTGCATGAATTACTGCCTCAATGCGGCGTGGCATGGATGCTATCAGCCTGTGGCACTACTGAGGTGTTATGGAAGACCAGGATGCTTTAATAGCGGCCTTCAGCTCTTCTGCATTGTTCGGTCTCATGTCTTTCAGCTTTCTCTTGGCAATGCCCCATAGATTCTCTATGGGGTTCAGGTCAGGCGAGTTTGCTGGCCAATCAAGCACAGTAATCCCATGGTAACTGAACCAGGTTTTGGTACTTTTGGCAGTGTGGGCAGGTACCAAGTCCTGCTGGAAAATGAAGTCACCATCTCCATAAAGCTCGTCTGCTGAAGGAAGCATAAAGTGCTCTAAAATATCCTGGTAGACGGCTGCGCTTACTCTGGACTTAATAAAGCACAGTGGACTAAAACCAGCAGATGACATGGCTCCCCAAACCAACACAGACTGTGGAAACTTCACACTGGACTTCAAGCATCTTGGATTGTGTGCCTCTCCATTCTTCCTCCAGACTCTGGGACCTTGGTTTCCAAATGAGATGCAAAATTTGCTCTCATCAGAAAAGAGGACTTTTTTTTCTTTAGCCCAGGTAAGACGCTTCTGACGTTGTTTTTTTGTTCAGGAGCGGCTTGACAAGAGGAATATGACATTTGAAGCCCATGTCCAGGACCCGTCTGTGTGTGGTGGCTCTTGATGCAGTAACTCCAGCCTCAGTCCACTCCTTGTGAAGCTCCCCGACACATTTGAATGGCCTTTTCCTGACAATCCTCTCCAGGCTACGGTCATCCCTGCTGCTTGTGCACCTTTTTCTTCCACACTTTTCCCTTCCACTTAACTTTCTATTAATGTGCCTTGATACAGCACTTTGAGAACATCCAACTTCTTTTGCAATTATCTTTTGAGGCTTTCCCTCCTTGTGGAGGGTGTCAATGATGGTTTTCTGCACAACTGTCAGGTCAGCAGTCTTCCCCATGATTGTGAATTCCACAGAACCAGACGGAGAGACCAATTAAAGGCTCAGGAACCCTTTGCAGGTGTTTTGGATTAATTAGCTGATTAGAGTGTGACACTCTGAGCCTACAATACTGAACCTTTTCACAATATTCAAATTTTCTCAGATTTTGAAATTATATCAAATAAAGGCTTGAAATATCTCACTTTGCATGTAATGAGTCTATATAATATATTAGTTTCACCTTTTAAGTTGAATTACTTAAATAAATGAACTTTTGCACGATATGCTAATTTTTCGAGTTTCACCTGTATATACTGTGTGTGTGTGTTACTCACCAGTCCCATGTCATCTGCCAGTATTCCCCCACGAACTCTCTCTGGTATTTCTTTGGCAGAGAAACATGTGAGGCTGTTATAGTACAGCTCACCTCTCTTCTCCCAGAAGGGTGGAAGTACAGATTTGTTTTCTCGAGCACACATCCATGACAGCGCCTGCTTCTGGTGAGGCAGGAGAGGAGTTCCCACACACTGCAGAGAAAGAGAGCTGGATGTTCACATTAAAGCTGCACTAAGACGCTGATAGATATAAGCAAAAACAACTATTTATCAGGAAGCAAGAAGGTGACAACTAGGAGGTGAGAAGCCATTTCTCCAGAAAACTGCAACATGAAATAAACTGAGGTCAAAGTTTTCTGATATTTAGCTGATCTACAATGACCTACAATGTGCCAAATAATAGAAAAGGTTTCAATTTCTAAAATCAGCATCACAAAGCAAGAGATGAAGTAGGTGTCTAAGCTGAATGGCTCTAATAAAATTCTTGTAAAACAGACTTTTGGACACTGTTTTCCACTTTGTCAACATACTAAAGAAAGAGGTTAAAAACAATAAGAAACATCCTGACATAAGTGTTAGGAGAGTAGTAAGAAATACAAGATTAATTCAGACAGACAAACAGATAGATCAAATACACACCTCGGCTGCTTCTTTCTCTCCATCTTTACTCTCCATCAAGTCCTCAAAAAGGTTGTCAAAAGCATTCTTTAGCTGAAAGGAAAAAAAGGAATCAACTTCACTGGCTGTAGATGACATGGACATTTAATTTTTTTTAAATGTTGTATAAAGGTCTGTGAGACATTACATAAACTAAATGGAAGCTGATTACCTCCTGTGCGGTTAGTGGGATGGTCAAACCCTTTTTAGATGGCGATGCCCAAGCACCTTGACTTTTATATGATTTCTCATTCGCACCTGAAATCCAACACACGCAGACACACACACAAAAATAAACAGTGAAGTTAATGACAATGACAATATGAATACTGACAACTGCAACAACGTGTGCGCTGCATGGATAAATGTCAGAGGTTTTCCCATCAGGAGGCAAGCAAGATAGGATGGTTGCGTGTGTACCTGTTGGTTTGCTGTTCAGTTTAAATCCGTGACGTGCCATGGATTCAATCACAGCATTTTTGTTCTCTTCCTTCCCCCAGAAGGACAGCATCACCGGCATGTTGAACAAGTTTTTCGTCCCTGAGTGCACCACCCTGAGTCAGCAACAAGACAATGATAAACACAAACACAAAATCACACAAAGTATGAAAAAGGGGTAAGGGAGGGAGTGACACTGACAGGCCAATAACAATCTACTCACCCCTCTACCTTAGCCAAATTGTTGTCCATGACGTAGGCCAAAGCTGCTGCCAGCTCCCGCTTTATATGACCCACTTGGTTGCCATAAATGTTGCTGACCATCACGGCATTGCGGTCATATGGATTCTGAGGCTGTCGCACCAAACCGACCATTTCCCCTAGAATCACCTGTAAAACATAGATGATTTAAGGATTCTCAACCTATATCAGCTGTGTTTTATCTCCTTTGGGAATCAGTGCACTAAGG
Source organism: Micropterus salmoides (assembly GCF_014851395.1). NCBI lineage: Eukaryota > Metazoa > Chordata > Actinopteri > Centrarchiformes > Centrarchidae > Micropterus > Micropterus salmoides. The sequence goes on from NW_024041039.1 coordinate 11,686,674, forward strand.
GAATATCAGTGACCCTGGTTGATCCTCACCACCCCTGTGTAATATCTGAGGCCGACCACAGTGCCCTTAAGATGGCCAAACAGCACACTGCCGTCCGAGTCCGGCTCCTCAGACGCTGCAGCTCTGATGGCCTGGGACAGGGTCTCTGCACTGGTCTCATGGCGGTCTGTGAAAAGGTCCACCTCACTGTACCTGTCCCAGCCAAACCTCCACCTGCGGGAAAACATGACACCTGGAGCACACATACACACAGACAAAAATAATTAAACACGTTAAGATAGCAGACAGCTGCTTCAACTGAACTTGACCCATAAGACTGTCCTTTAGGTGCGCATAACGTTAGATAATTTAACGTTACAGGAAAAGCTTCTATGCAGGAAACTAGCATAAACATATACCTAACGCTTAATGTTAAATGTTGCTGGAATAGCAAAGACACAGTCAAGTGAGTGACCCGTGTCTCTCTGAGCTAACGCTTGCAAGCTAACCTACATGTTTAACGGTAACGTTAATCCTAACGACAGCTAACGTTAGCGTTAAGTGTTGCTTTGAGTTAATATAACGGCTGTTAGCTGGTTGTTCGCTATCTTGTCTAGTAATGAGTCTATATAAATAATTAACGTTACAGACAAATTGTGTGGTTTATCTGCAATTATCATTTCCGTACAAATTTTCTTCCCCTTGGCGGTTGTCGACTTTTAGAAAATGATTTCTGGTGCGTAGCCGTTGCTGATGTTTGTGGTACTTACTGATGTTTTGTAAAGCAGGAAGTATCAAATTAGCTTCAGTTAGTCTTGACATTCCGGTAGTAGCCTTCAAAATAAATTCTTATTTTGTAACAATTTGCTATGACGCTGCAACTGCAAATTGTTATAACTAGATGTTTTTCATGTCATAAAAATATATTTTTGCGTTATTACGACATACAAAACTACCTCTTTATAACATGAAAACTTATATTGTTATAGCTGTAATGGCAGAAAATTGTTTCTTCTTACACTGAATCTATCTCTATTATTATTATAATATTTATCTTTAACCTTTTCTTATTATTATTCTCATTATGTGAGGACTGCCTGAACTGTCTAAATGATTATACATCCCTCTGGGCCAGACGCTCGATGGTACCATAAGTGGCAGGTCTCTGGACGAGCTGATGATTATATGAGTACTTCTATGTTCTTTTCTCCTTTAATAAATACTAAAAGACAACGGTTGTTGTAATTCTTTTATTTGCTCAATACTCCACCGGGAAATATACAGTTTCCATGAAAATAACGTTATAACAATAATGTTATAATGTTATAATAAGAATGTTGAAATGTTATAATGCGAGGAATTTTATGTTGTTGAAATTTATGTTGCAGTATGTTATCAAGTTATAACATAAAATGTTACATGCTATAACAAGATCAATAGTATAGCCTATTGTTAAAAGAAAAGTTTCTTGTTAAAACATGATAAATTTGTATTTTATAAAAATGTGAAAAAAATCTTGTTATAACAATAAACTTTTTACACAAAATGTGATACTGATCCACTTTTCTTTTTCTGAAATGACAGTCGTATGCTGCTGTTTATATTTAATATATATTTAAACTATAAACAGTATAGTTTAAATATGCCTATATAGTGTATATATATGATAAATATAAATACATATTTATTAAAAATATAGTCACTGCTGTCATTTCCACAGCTTGTAAATAGCAGCAGTGGCCTGTAATGATGTTATCCAGGCCACCCTATAGCTTTTGAGCAACAGAGATGCTGAAAATAGTTCAAATTACTCAAGTTAAATGACACACTTCTATCATGCCTCTTATGAGTTGGGTGTTGGAGAATTTTTATCATTCTGAATATTTGCAGCTAAAATGTGTTGTTTTAAAAAAAATGCATTGTAGGGACTGACATAATATTGTTAATGTAACAGTTGAACATTGCATTGGAATTTGTATCTAGTACATTTTAGTAGTCACAGATATTTAATTGTCAATTGTCAATTGTTATCAGCTTTTGCTGGCCCTAATAACACATGGGGTACATGCTTTGCACAATCAGTTTAGTGTTCTGAAATTTATAGAGCTACTTAGTCTACTAGAGCAACAATTAGTTGATATACTGATTAGTTGATGGGCAGAAAATTACTTGGCAATAAATAATTCATGAATTGTTTGAGTTACTTTTCATGCAAAAATGCAGTACTTGCTGGTTGCAGCATTCAAATGTACTTTTCTGTTGTACATCACTGTAAATTGAATATCTTTAGGTTTTTTATTGTTAGACGGACAAAGTAAGCAATCTAAATGTTACCTTGCGCTCTAGGATGCTGTCTGTATTTTTCACTATTTTCTGACACTGTACAGACAAACAATTAATCATTTAATCAAGAAAATAACCAGTAGATTAATCAATAATGAAAATGATCATCTGTTGCAGACTGTAATGTTGACTTTATATATATTTTATTTTGAAATAAAAGTCACCTTGTTTCCGGTGTTGTCTCCGTTCACTTTTACAGGCCGACGCAGTGCAGACAGGGAACCGCAGCGTTTTGCGGATTGCGTTTTACGCGCTCTTTGCCTTTTGCCCAATGAACGCTACGGAAGCCGTGAAGTTCCGATTCCCCGGTTTGTTACTACGACTTTCCGCTTCCTCTCCGCCAGGCTCCTCCCCGGGCCAAGGAAAAGGCCAGTCTGAGAGTAGTCTGGGAAAGAGAGGAATAAAGTGTGTCAACGATAAAAGAAAGAATAAAAGACGAAAGACTTTTTTTCTCATCCCCAGGGAACTTTGTGAAATCTCAGCGTCAAATCTGGGCTTTAACGGACTGAAAATCAACACAGACGGGGCGGAGTTTCGGCTGTGTGGCTGGAGTGCGTTTGATTTCTTTGCGGTTGACAGCAGCCGGTGAGTTTAGATTCGCTCATTCAACACAGCCGGTCAGTCAGTCTTACATACACGTTGCTTATTTGGTAATAGTTTGCTTAATACTAACTTTTCTCTTTGGCACAGGAAGCATTCAGACTGAGTTCTTCCATAATTGTTGAGGAGATACTCATCCTGTCTCTTAAGGGTATAAAAAGAAAGTACCGCAAGAGATCCAGATCCTAGTGTAAATGGGATTTGTGGCTTGCTTTCTTTTTAATTCAAAGTAATGACAGTCTACAGGGACACTAGTATTTTAATAACGCGAGGTTAATACAAAACATCTGCAGTACATAGCAGCCACTTGAGTCTTAAATGGGCCTAAATATCTGGCAAGCAGTTCAGAAGCTGGTTTAATAAAATGTAATTGAACTTAAAGTTACAATAAAACAATGTACAACATCCATATAGTATAATGTTTATGTAGAGACAGGACATAGCTGTTTATGTTTTCATTGTAGTTTCATTTATATTTTTCAGCTCAGCATTTGGAAATCATCCCATTTGGAGATGTCATAGTCTTTTTTTGACCACGAGATGCGGTAATCTGGCTTACAGCAGAAGCATTTAGAAGAATTCTGTAAATGTTACCCAAGTTTAGTCGCTTTCCACCTCTGCTTCCTTGAAACGTAGCTACCACAGTGTGGGTTTCACTGGGGGAGTTTGGGCCTTTGGATTTCTAAAGTCTTGACTTGCCTGCAAACTCTGCACGAGTGAATGTCTGTGATTTTTCAGTCCGGACTGGTGATCCTGCAGGTACACTGAATTAGTCATTCATAGGCCCTGAGACGAACAGACGTCCACTGTGAATCGTGAGGCTGGTTTTGTACCTGGTCCAAATTGCAGAGTTAAGTTCTGACAGCGAGCTGGGACTTTGATCCAGTGTTGACACAGGGGTGAGGCAGCTGTTTGAATAACAGGATAAGGTGTTCAGTGTGGGTGTGCAGCTGGGCAGTGTGTTCACGCTTCAGTCACTACCAGACCTATAATCAGTGAAGTGACTGTAGTGAGTTCAGACAGAGAGAGAGAGAGAGAGAGAGAGAGTGTGTGTGTATAGTACATGTGCGTGTTTTTATGTCTGTCTGTGTATATCTGTATGTTTAGAGGTGGGTAAAGTGTGTGTGTGTGTGTGTGTGTGTGTGTGTGTGATATTCGGCTTCATCACTCCTTCCAGGAAGTCCTCCGCAGAATTTCCTTTTATAGAAGCTGAATACAAAAGGCTTGCTGTCCACTTCCTGTAAACAGCTCGGCGGCTGTGTTTGCTGCGTTCTGGTAGGCCGGCCCGGTCCTGTGACCCTCTGCGGCTCGGGGAGTTCCAGGATAAGGAAGTGGGCTTCCCTTGATGGCGGCCTGCCACAGGGAATAGAAAGTGCTCTGATGCAGCGAGAGCAGAGAATGAGGAATAGAAACTACAAATGGCAGAGGGATGATGAAAGTTGAGAGTTTCTGTGAATTGACAGCAGCTGAGAGATGCAGTTGGATGTTGTCTGGATGCAAAATGATCTTTTTGGTAACCATGTGTGCAGAGTTGGAGGGCATAATAAAAGCATAGAGACAGGCATGTGACAGAAAAGGAACGTAACCACATCAATATAGCTGAAATGATTACTCACTAAATTGATTAGTCCATTGACCGATTGATTATTTGAGAGACTTTTTAAGCATGTTGCTGTTTCCAGCATCTCAAATGTGAAAAGTAATTTCCCCTGTTTTGTATCATTAAACATTAAACATATACTCTTTGGTTTGGTTAAGTAATTTTTGATGCTGGTACCAAAATTACACTTATTCATTACCTAATTTGGAGCGATATCAACACATTCTTTACAACACCCCCTTTTTTTAATTTCACAAAACCAAACCTACAGTGCACATAAGTACCTGTGCAGCCGTATTTTTACCTAAATAAATGTATCCAAAATGTGGATATAAACCTGCATTCATTGAATTTCTTTGGCCGATTAGGGGAAGTTCAACAAGCTGTAAAGACAAAACTGACATATTATCCCCTTATAAAGTGGAGGTAGTGAACTTCTTAGTTCATCACTATGAGAGGCCACTTTAACATTACTCGTATTTATTTGATCCACTGTTAAACATTTTGATCAGAGTAGCTTTAGGAACTATATAGTCAAACTAAAAGTAAACAAGATTATGGTATACAATAGCTTGTAGTATTTGACAAATTTGGAGACTCTACGGTGCTATCGACACATTTTCACCTAGTAATGAAAAAGTATTAAGGTTTGCTCATGAAAGGGGGAAACTATCATAAAAAAGTAAAAAAAAAATCAACATCACTTTGTGTAAAAAGAAAATGTTTTTGACTCCCTCTTACTCTGTTAATTGTTTTGGGACCACTCAAAAATAAAGTTTCTTGCGACTCCTTTGGGTTTTCCAGATTTTAAGATTATATATAATATATATTATATAATATATATGTAGATATATTATTATAGAAGATATTATATATCCAAATATAGCATAATGACATCAAATTAAGAACAGCAGCAAACAGCTGTTGACATTTCTGGTGTTGGCATTTCTGGAGCTAGCAAATCTTTGGCATTTGTTCTTGAAAACTGACTTAAAGTGATCAATGTGTCATGTTCATCTTGTTCTGTTCAGCAGTAATAGGGAGTGTGCAGTTATACAAACAACAAGCGCGTGGCCTGCAGCGCTGATGTGTGCACCTGCCCGCTCCCCTCAAAGTTCTTTTTGCGGGCGCTCAGTAAGAGTAGCCCGGAGCTACAAGAAGTTCAAGTGCTCACAATGGAGCCCCTGTTGGCAAAGGGAGTGTGTGTTTAGGGCAGGGAATGCGTGTGTGTGAGACGGGCCTGCATGAGGAGGAGCCTTGTTTGTGTGTGTGTGTGTGTGTGTGTGTGTGTGTGTGTTTGTGAGATGTGTGACATGAACGGGAGTACACGCCCAACCCCTGCAGCCCTGTAGCAATGGAATTCCTACTGAGAGACAACTTGTCTAAGCCTTGGCAACACACACGCACACACACACAGACTTTAAACATGCACATTAAGGTTGGACTAGGTTTAATTTTATCCTGCCGGGGCAAGAATACACTTGTCCAGTCCAAGATCACTGAGGAATGAGGCAGCCTGCTAAGACCTGCCCTGAGAAGGCTGAAAAGGAGAGAAAGAGGGGTAAGGGAGCAGCGAGAGCTAAGTAGACAGATGATCTAGAGAAAGAGCTGCATACACTTGCTGGGAATACAAGTTTTCATTGTTTACCTGTCTTCTGTAAGGCGCATTGGAGGCAACAAACAGGTGAGTACTTAACAGATTATGTAAAAGAGGCAAAGCCATTGAAAAGAGATTTAGGGGCGTAAAGAGAGTTAGGGGAGTGTCTCATTTGCTGTGGGTGGACTGTCTCATTGGGTTGTGTTTTTATAATGATGTGACTCGCGCCACATCGGAAAATTTGAAGTTTACAGTCAGTTTACAAGATCTGAGGTGTGACAGGCCTTACTACAAGTAAGCACACAGCAGTGATAGCTGGGATAGCCTCGATAACAGAGCGTCAAATCACAGTACATTGAATGTTTCAGGGAGGGGAAAAATATAGCCTCGAGTCAAACTAGTGCTGATGTGTCTTCAGCTTGCAACCTGAGGACTTGGTTATTACATGGGACAAATCAGCTTGTGTGAATGGCTTTTTTGATCATTTCAAAGGCCTGATGCTGTGTGTGTGTTGGTTAATGTGTTAAGGGAAGGAGTCTGTATCAAGAAATCTGCACAGCTGGAGCCTGATTTCATTGATTTTGTGGTGTTGTAGTATCAAAGGTGAGTCAGATCAGCAGAGCCGTCGAAGGAGGAGGATTTTGTGTGAAAAGGAGGTCATAGGCATACCTGCCTGGTACCCTTCTTTTATACACATTTAATACCCGCTGTGTCATCAGCGGTCAGACACAGGAAGTAAGGAAACCTTTTGTTTGCTTCCTGTTTCCTGTCTGTGATGTCACCAAGAATGCAGGCTGCAGCTCGGAGACGAACGCGCTGCTTTCTCTGCAAGACTGGAAGAGGTGCACTTTTGGTTAAGTGTTTTTTTTTGTTTTGGTTTTTTTATGCGTGTGCACGTGTGTCTACAATCTCAGTTTTCACCATATTAGGGTAATGGATTACACTCAGATGTGTCTACCATTGGGGGAAGAAGTACTCAAATGAAAAACAAATACAACAATGTTAAAATACTCCATTATAAGTAAAGGTCCCCTAATTCAAAATCCAACTTGCACAGAAGTATTATCCTATTATTGATATATTTATTATATGTGACATTACTATTTTGTTAATACTGACATATCAAGTAACATGTTAGTGTTTCCAACGTAGGGGTCACTTCCAAAGGGTCACAAGATAAATCTGAGTGGTGGTGAGAAGATTAATAGTAAAGGAATGAAGAACAATTCTGCTACACAAATATGGTTTTTTTTTGGTTTTTTTTTACCTTTCTCAGAACTGCTTTTTTGTGAAATGTCAGATTTTTAAAAATCTCTTTGGGCCTCAAAGTGTTATTTAAATGATAAAATCTGAGAAGCTTTGAGACAACATGCCTCAAGGACTTAAGGATATCTGAAATGTGACCCTAAACACTGCTTGTTTTTGTAAGGGATCACAAGCCAAAATGATTGGAAACCACTGGTTTAGTATATAACGATAATATATACACTTATCATATGTTGTTTTAAAGTCATAATAAATAAGTGGAGTAAAAATTAGATTATTTCCCTCTGAAATGTAGCAGACATAGAGCACATAGTAATGTAAATACTCAAGTCAAGTACAAGTACTTCAAAATTGCACTTAAGTGCAGTACTTGATTGTCTATATCATGCTTCTGAGGTTTCACACTACCCAGCACAGTTCTTCCAGTCCTTCTCACTGAGTTGTTCTTAAGTCCTCTCCCTTTAACTCCGGTAGTCATACCATACACTCACTTAGTCATTCGAAGACACTCCCCCCTGTCTCTCTGTCTCTGCCTCTCTCTCTGCCTCCTTTCCTTCCTCATTCATTTGTAACAGTGAACGAGACTCAACACGTCACTTTGCCCGTTCAGCGCTGCTTCCTGTTCACACTCTCTGTTCCCTTTGCTGCAACTCTCAGTGCTGTCCCACAGATTGTGGCATGGATGGATTAGTTAGGTTGGCGTGAGTTCTTCTTAACTTGTTGTTCAGTTGTTTCTTTCTCTGCGTAATAGACTAAGTTTTACTTGATTTGCAGCCGTTTCTCAGTAGCATTTTTGGCTAACATGTAAGGCTAGCATTGTGAAATGAAAAAAACAGGAAGAACCAGTGATTGAACTAGCGACAGAGTTATTGTAATTCTATAATGCATTGTCATTTTGTGTCTTATCCCGTTTTTGCAGGTGTACGTGTGTGTAGATGTGTGACAGCGGAGTGTGTGAAGACAAGCCCCCAGCCCCCCCTGTCAGGATGAGCAGCCAAGGAGGAGGACCCAAGGACTCCCAGTCAGCCAATCACAACTCTCGGCCACTTCCCTCTGTACCAGAGGAGAAGAAGTCTAGAAACAAAATCATCTCCATGTTTGCCTCTGAGAAAGGTGAGAGATGTGGAGAATACACACATTTACATAGACACACATACAGTAAAAAAACCCACATGCAATTGCAGTAGGTGACGAAAACACTTGACCCTTGACCTTTTACCTGCAGGAGGCAGGAAGAAGGACCGGGACAAGGACAGGCCTGAGATCTCCTCCCCATCGGACTTTGAACACACCATCCATGTGGGTTTTGATGCTGTCACTGGAGAGTTCACTGTAAGTATATATATACATATATATAACAAACTGGTTTTCAGGGCAAAACAATGCATTGATGAACTGTCAATTCTTTGTAAATGACGTTATGTTGGAGAGTTAGTAGTATTCACACAGTTTAGTATTTTAGAGTAGTTTAGAGGGGGAAATATCGATTTCTGCTAACTTAGCTGAAACAATTTGGTCATTAACGTTCAGTAATATGACGTATTTAAAATCTCCCCTGCTTACTTCATTATTAAACATAATTTTTATTTAACAGGTTTTAATTTAGTGATGTGTAAATCTCCATTTAATAAACCCATGTTATATCTAAGCCAAGTTTCAACTCATGACAAGCTGGTGCAACAGGCTTGAAATGATTAATTGTTTCGCTGTCAGAAAAGTTATTTTTAGATTTTAAATTACAGCTGTAGTTGTGCCATAAGATTATTGCCATTGTTGTTACATTGTCATTGTATTAGTGAATCCAGCAAGGGCAACCTGAGCATACGTATGTGAATCCTTTTTACACATGCATCATTTAACCCAGAAATCTTCTTCTGGCATCAGTTGTGGTTCAAGCAAGCTAACGTTTATGTCATTCAGAATGCAAAGTGAGTATATAGATTTTATTCTTAAAATTGTAATAGTTCAACGCTGGAAAACTGGTGATTAACAAATGTCTTTTTGCTTTTTAACTGTTGGGATATTGGATGGACTCCTGAATAAGAACGCTACCAATTATCTTATTAAAGTTGACACCTGGCTACTGGAACATGTTCCATCTGGGTGCATGACCTCAGATCATAGTGTCTTATTTTTGTTTTCTTTGTTTAATGGCTCGATCTCTGTAGACGTATATGTTTTTCAATGAGTGTGTGTGTGTGTGTTTGTTTGTTTGTTTATCCAGGGCATGCCGGAGCAGTGGGCCCGTCTCCTTCAGTACTCCAACATCAGTAAATCAGAACAGAAACAGAATCCTCAGGCCGTCCTCGATATTCTCAAGTTCTACGACTCCACCAGTGGAAAACAGAAATACCTCAGTTTTTCCGCCTCAGGTCAGTTTTCTTTTGCTCAACAGATCAATTAAAGTCCAATGTTGTACCTGCGCATGACTCACTCGTCTGTCCTTACACTTTATCTCTTTCAGATAAAGACTCACAGTCGGTGAGTAGTTCCGTTCAACCTTTACACCCTCATTGATAGCATTACATTGAATACATTAAGCAACACATGACTGTCATTCTGTTTAACCTTCGTATGTTTGCTGTTGCAGCTAGGCAAGCAGGGTACAGTGACCTCCCCATCAGGTAGCAAGGATGGAGATGATGATGATGACGACGAAACACCACCTCCGATTGTGGCACCACGGCCAGAACACACAAAATCTGTGAGTCAAGATCAAAAGATTGTGATTTTTATAAAAAATTTTATTTAACACAGGAAAACGGCACCGTAGACCATATTGTTATTTTTAGGCATTTAGTTGATACTGTTACCCAGAGTTACTAAACTGAAGATCTAGTCAGCAAAAATTAAAAGCAGCTAAAAATACAAAGGGCAAGATCACCCATGGTCAGTATTCCTGAAAGTTTTCTTTCCTGTGTTGTCAGATGTACACGAGGTCGGTGATAGACCCACTCCCAGCTCCAGATGTAGACTCCGCCTCTAAGGCAGCTGACAAACAGAAGAAGAAGGGAGGCAAGATGACTGATGAAGAGATAATGGAGAAACTCAGTATGTCAAACACACTGGAAATGACACATTGCAGGCAAAGCCACATCTATTCTTGGCTCCAGTCTGTACAGCTGACTTAACAATTTTTTTTGTAACTCCTAGGAACTATTGTCAGTATTGGAGATCCTAAGAAGAAGTACACTCGCTACGAGAAGATCGGCCAAGGGTGAGTCAGAATTTAGGACAGTGTAAACATTGAAAATTGGCAGGAATTTTAAGGAGTCTGTGTAAAAGGTGGCTGGTCCAAACTGATCAAAAGAGGAAGGTAAACCAACCCTGAATAGTGTAGTATGGGCAACGTAAAAATAATCTTAGGCAAAAAATAAGGAAAAGTCTTTAATTTTATCTCTTACTGTTTTTCACTTCCAGGGCATCTGGCACAGTTTACACAGCCATAGATGTTGCCACAGGGCAAGAGGTAAGGTTACTTCATCTTGTGCCTCTGCCACCAAAAAAAAACATGTCAGTGTCCCCTCAACTTGAAGAAGAGGTTGGACTGAACTACAAATTCTGAGATTGTGCCTTGCAATTGGTCAGGTAGATTGCATGCACCGGTGGTACCACATTTACAGGATGTTGTGTTCTGCAGGTGGCCATCAAACAGATCAACTTGCAGAAGCAGCCAAAGAAGGAGTTAATTATCAATGAGATCCTGGTCATGAAGGAGATGAAGAACCCCAACATTGTCAACTTTGTAGATAGGTAACACTGACCTAACACATACTGTACAGACAAACATACAGTATACGTCCGTACATCAGTAGCAAATGTAAGTTGACTGTTTTGTGGATGTGACTGTGTTTGTGTGTGTTTTTAGTTTCCTCGTAGGAGATGAGCTTTTCGTGGTGATGGAGTACCTGGCTGGTGGCTCCCTAACTGATGTTGTGACAGAGACGTGCATGGACGAGGCCCAGATTGCTGCCGTCTGCAGAGAGGTAGGATTCTATTCAGACAACTGAGCTCCCCTCATGTCATTTATTGACCAGGTCCTGTATTTGTCAATTGTCTCAGAGTAGGTAACTTATCTAACCTGGCCAACAATTTTTAGAGTGGTGCATTTTTTATTCTACTTTTAGTAGTAGGAGTAAAAGCATTTTATTGACTTTCTTAACTTTGGAAATAAGTCCTATCTCAGCCAATATTTAGGAGAGCTCCAGAGGTGTGCTAACCTGTTAGGAATTGCCAGGAGATAGCAGTGTTATGTGCATACATACCGTGGGAGGATGATGATTGATCACAATGAGGTTCTTAAAAGATACTGTTTTGGGAAACAACAACATAAATTTTGTGACTGACCTTGATCATGCACGAGACAACCAACGGGGACCCACTTGGAGGAAAAAAAAAGAAATGTTCAGTGTGATTCTGAGATAGCACCTTTCACAGAGCAAGTCACAAGGTGCTTTACAATATTAAAAAATAGCAACAATAAAACAGTGGAGCAATCAAACAATCATACATAAGCATCATACCATTTTTGTATTTGAAAGAGCACATGAATATTCACATTTAAAAGTTAACTGGGAGACAAAGGCCTGCTTAGATGAGTTTTCAGCTGATTTTAAAATGCTTCGACTGAGACCCCAGAGTGCAGGTGTGACGGATGATCATTCCACAGTGTCGGTGCCACCACCTGGAATGGACGGTCACCTTTAGTTTTGAGACGTGATGCTTGATAAAAACAGACCCTGAACTGTTATTTGCTTTCGCTGGCTAATGTTACATCTTGTAGCCATTAGGTAGTAAACCTGAATAACCATCCATGAGTGATTTATTGTCGGGGTAGCCAATTAGCGTCTAGCAAGCTGATCTGCAGCATTTGCAGGCTTTTAAAGGATAACACTAGTGTTAATTAGCTTTTTTATTATTATGAACAAATGTCACGAAATTACCTCTCCGCACACGACTCTCTCACCTCTTTGTATTTATTCAAACAAAACAAAAAATTGTATGTTTATCTAATGTTTTATATTTGTCTTTAATCCTTGTGTGCATAAACTTTTGGGTATCCTAACCATCCTCCCTTTCTGCATCCAGGTCATCCAGGCTCTGGAGTTTCTTCATGCCAACCAGGTCATCCACAGAGACATCAAGAGTGACAATGTATTGCTCGGGATGGACGGATCAGTCAAACTCAGTGAGGGAGAGCTCACGCAAACATGCACAGATCCACAGACACATATTGTACATATCTGACAGAATGGCACACTGTTTTTTAATTTGCACATGTACTTTTGATCTTAACTGTGGGAAGGGCTTTGAATAAATCAATCTAACCAGATATTTCTTTCTCTCTTTGCAGCTGACTTCGGCTTCTGTGCCCAGATCACCCCAGAGCAGAGCAAACGCAGCACCATGGTGGGGACCCCGTACTGGATGGCTCCAGAGGTGGTGACCAGGAAAGCCTACGGACCCAAAGTGGACATTTGGTCTTTGGGGATCATGGCCATAGAGATGGTGGAGGGAGAGCCTCCATATCTCAACGAGAACCCTCTCAGGGTGAGTGCGTGCCGGGAGAAAGTTTATGAAATGCAAGAAAATTGTGAAAAATCAGTGTTTTCTGGAGCCCAAGGTGACATCTGACCAACAGTCCAAACCCCAAACACATTTAGTTTGAAAAAATATAAAACAGATAAAAGCAGAAACTCTTCAAATTAGAGATGCTGCAACCAGTGAATTTAGTCATTTTTGCTTTACTAATTATATAAAGCTAGTTAGTGAGTTTTAGGTGCTGGTAGGTGGTTACCATAGACCAGGCTAGCTGATTTACCCTGTTTGCAGTTGTTGCGCTAAGCTAAGCTAACTGGCTGTTGGCTCTAACTTCATATTTAACAGACAGATATGACAGTGGTATTGATTGTCTAATCTAACTCTCTGCCAGAAAGCAAAAAAATGTATTTCCCGAAATGTCAAACTATTTCTTTACTTCCAAAGGTAAACCAGCATTTAGATCATATTATTAAATAAAAGCACAACAGTGACCACAAACTAGAGTGGACAGTTTAGGGGTTTTTTTTCTATTACGGTCTCTGCTTCCACATTATCATATTTGAACATTATTATTAACAAAAGGTCTAAAAATGTTTTTATTTGCAATATTTTATCTGTCCGATGTTAGAAGCAAGAGTTTACTACTAAAGACCAGCACTGTGAAGGAATGAATTCATGTTGAAATGCTTCAAAATTACATTAGACTGCTTTTCTTATATGCTTTTGTGCTGGTCTTAGGCGTTGTATTTAATTGCCACCAATGGGACTCCTGAGCTGCAGAGTCCAGAGAAGCTGTCTCCTGTCTTCAGATCCTTCCTGTCCCGCTGTCTGGAGATGGATGTGGAGAAACGAGGTTCTGGCAAAGAACTGCTGCAGGTAGAAGAGGATTACACACTCGTTCCTCAATATATCCCTCTCAAAAACATCCCACACTTTAAGGCTGGAAGTATTATTTTATTATCAATTAATCAGTTAATTTATTTGTCTAAAGAAATGTCAGAAAATTGTGAAAAGGGCCATTACGATTACTTAGAGCCAAGAAGCTGGAACCAGGAAATGTTTGACATTTGTGTTCGTAAGTAAGTGAAGGTCTTCTTCATTCCTCATCTTATTATATTTCCTGTGTGCACTTCTTTGTCTGTCTGTCTGTAGCACCCATTCCTGAAGCTGGCCAAGCCTCTGTCCAGCCTCACCCCACTCATCCTGGCAGCCAAGGAGGCCATGAAGAGCAACCGCTAAATCCCAGTCTCTAAAGACTATAAGAGCTGACTCCAATGACAGCCAAATCAGCCAGCATCTTCCACTGGTCTATGTATGATGACCATCAACAACCTGCTAGTGTTTGTGTTTTTTTCCAAGGGTCACAAAATGCCTCTCTACTCCTCCCAGTGTTTCTCTACTGATGCCAGATGTGTCTTACCATTGTGCCTTGTTCTAAAGCCGCATACAGCCATAATGTTTTCTAGTTGTTGCAGCCATAGGAATGCGGGATCACTGTTGCAAAGGTTCAAGACTCTTTGCACACCAAGGGCCATATTCACACAGGTTTTTTAACAGTGTTCCTAAAATGCGCTGAAGGTTCCAGCCTGAGAGTCTCTTCTTAAAACCAGCTCAAAAAGCTGCTGCAAGCTGAAGAAATTAACGCCTAAACGAAGAGAAAGCTTAACCTGTTGATATGAATGACATCATGTTTAATGAATTAACTTACTCACTGGTTGAAGATATTCACAAGATAAGTTTGTTTGTAGCAAGTTGTGCAAACCATCACCCCTGGTCTTACTGGATTGTTTGGATTTGTTGTTGAGCTGATTGGATCTTTATCAACTTGCCAGCCCATATTTTTTTTTAATTTTATCAATTAAAAAACTACTTTTAGAGCTCAAATATCTGATTAATAAGCAAACTTGTTGTGAGACATGAAGATCGTGAGGAATCTAAAGTTTTGGTGTGTGGAGAGACCCTAACCTTTGGAACTGGTATCTGTGGTTGCTGTAGCTATGGGTACACATGTGCGTGGAAAACTCAAGTGTACTGATACTGTGCTGTACTGTGGCCCAGCATGAGACATTGCAGTGTTTGTGCAGTGGAAAAGCCATACCAGTGTCCTTTTTTGACCCTGTATCTCACAGAAAAGTCAACCATTTCAATAAAAGAAATGGGATTTAAGCTTGTTTTCACTCTGTTTATGTAAATGAAATTTCTGTTAAGGGTTTCAACCCCCTGGTGGCAGTTCAGGGTGTTACCAGGCACCAAAACACACTATCTCAGATTTCATACACCTCTGCTGTGAAACTCTCAGTGCACGCTCTTCTACAAACTATGCAAACCCATCTGAACACTCTGATGTTTTCTACAGATGGGCCATGATTTTCGAATTGTGTCAAAAAAATAGTCAAAAAAATCTTATTGTTTGTCTTAGTTTTTACCTGCGCCTGATATCAACGTGTCACTGCCAGTCGTCAGGTAAAACCTGTGTGGCACGTTTCAGTTTGGCTACATCTCATACATTTCTATCACAATGTTTCTTCTTTCTTATTCTTTCTACTGTCAGTGTGTTGGTGCAAGTACAACAGAAATACTGTATGAAATTGTCTAAATGTGTTGAACTGGAGGAAGACTGCATATTTTATGTATATTATGTATTGGTGATGTCCTGTGTTTTTTAACAGCTTTTTCAAAGTATGTATATCATTGTTTTATATTTGTAACTAACACAACAGAAGATACATTTGTGTTTTCAACTTGCTTTTTTGTACCAATTCATCCTCAGTTCCCTGAACTGTGCAAGTATGAACTCCCAACCATGAAATGTATTGATAAGCCTGGACACTCCAGCCAGACCTGAGTCAAGCAGTATTTGAAAACAATTATTTGTTTTTTTTTAACCTGCTTGGAGTACCAAATGAGATTGGTTTATATGTAATTTTACAGCAAGTTTAGACAATCACTGAAAAGCATTTAAAAGCCATTTGTAAATGTGCCTTAAACCCACTTAAATGGTACCCAACAGGGTTACATAAATACAGAGGACTTTCAGATACTGTTAACGGGCTGGAAAACACTGTTTTGTGGCTTTTGACAAGAACACACATTCCAGTTGTATGTGTAATATGAACGATTGAAGTGTTAAATGTGTTGTTGTACATCATGATACCAACAATTTCTGCAATTGAATAAAATTCATACTGCATGTAAATTATTATTAAAGGTGGACCTTAAGTGGTTTGTGTCTGGATCACTGAACCTCCATACTGGTCAGGGGGCCCTGTGGCCAGATCTTCTGTTCAAAGTGACTGTTAAAGGTTCTTGTTGGAAGCTCAGTCAAACTAGCACAGATATACAAAATGACCATAAAGAGACAAAAAGTAACTACAGAGATGCAGAATGACAACAAAATTACTACAGAGAGACAAAACAACCACAAAGACAAATATGAAGAGAGACAAAACAACCACAAACAGACCACAGAGACACAACATGAAGTTACAAAATAACCATAAAGAGATGCAAAACAAACAGACACACAACATCTTTAGAAACAAAAGATCTACAGGATATTGAAAACAATTACAAAGAGATACAACTACGAACAGTTTAAGGATCTTTCTCATACAAAGGAGAGGTGGGGGGCCATCTCCAAATCCATCCGTGATGATGAAAATGATTCAAATTAATTTACATTCTCCTGTTTTGACACTAGAGAGCAGTATTCATCTTCATGTGACAGGAACAGACAGCTCTCACAAGCCTTCACCCAGACATTATAATTTGAATATCGGTTGTGCTTTCTTGCACACCAGATGTTTTTAAGGCGGCAAGTCTTGTGCCAAGAACACATAATTTTAGTTTTTTCTCACAGACATACATCCATACTGAAGATGGTGCTGGTTTTCCTTCTAATACTGGCAGCCCTCTTTCAGGGTAACATACTGCTTTGATAGATTTGACTCTATACAGAGTGCACTAACTAAACTTTCTACAACTGATACAGAGTTAGTTACATTTTTACATTGGAATTGTTCTTTATATAATATATTACATGCAGTAGTAATGTTTTATGTTTTTGCAGGATCGACAGCCAATCCAACTGTCAGTCAGTCTCCTCTATCAAAGTCTGTAGGTCTGGGACAGACGGTCTCTCTGAGCTGTACAGCCAGCAACGGAGTTGATGATGATCTCAATTGGTACCTGCAGAAACCTGGACAGCCTCCCAAACTGCTGTTTAAAAAAATAAGTAGATGTTAATCTGGTACTCCGAGTCGTTTCAGCAGCAGTGGCTCTGAACCTGAATTCACTCTGAAAATCAGTGGAGTCCAGGCAGAAGATGCAGGAGATTACTACTGTATGGGAGCGTATGTGGGCCTGCGCACACAGTGAAAAAGAGTCGTACAAAAACCTCCATCAAATTAGACTGTGTACAGATTGCTGCACGGCAGCTGTGACCTGTTCCAGAATATTCTGATATGCACCACTGCTCACCAGAACATAGCACAGTCATGCAAAGCAGGGCCACAACCTACGGTAACTTCTGTAATTTCATCCCCAGTCAAAAGGGAAGTGAAACTCAGATTTTCATGTCCCTGACACTCAGGGTTTGTTCCCTTTTACAGCTCCAGGTTAAATTATGCACACAGTCTTCCTCACTAAGAAAAACAAAAGGCAGCTCGGGTCAGAAATGAATGCTGACGTTCAAGTATACTGTGTAGGATCGATTTATATCCCTGCATCTCTGTTACTGTACTTATGGCTGTCAGTATTGAATTATCCAAATAAATGTAGCACCTGGATCTATTTGATCAATTATGAAAACAAGGAGGGAAATAAAAGTCACTCACTTATCAGTCACTTATTGTGTTCAATGTGAATCCATTTGACAGCAGGGAGCACCTATTGATGAGATGCTGATTAAGACCAATGTTAACAAAGGAGAAACGTTTGAAACAAGAGAAATAAGTTTTTAGGTGGGCTTTAAATAACCCAATGTTCTTGATGATGAACTGTCACCTCACCTCATCTCTGCCTTTTCTGTTTCACAAGAATAGATGTGTGTTTGCCTTCTTAAATGTATTTAGCTTGACTTTTATACATCACTGCTCCTCAGAGTTCTTATGTCACAGAGAGTCTGAACTGTTTTCATACACACACACTGAAAACTGCAAGTTGGACATCTGAGTCAGGTTGAGAAGTTTAGAAAATATTAGGTGCAAATCTGCAATCAACAATTTTCTGACTCGGACAGACAAATCCAAGTCTGTTAGTGTTGGCGACAATCTTCCATAAACAGTTTTAGACTAATTATCTTGTCAGTTTATTAAATCTCTATTTGATTTAGCTGGGAAAGTTAAATTGTTCTTGGACTATACCTACTGGAATCAAAAAATGAGTGAGGATTTTATATACGTTTCTACACATGACAAACAATTATCGTCTGCTTGAAACAAAGTCATTGTTTTTATAGTTTCAAATCAGTTGATATATATTAAATGTAAATGATGCTTTTACATAATACTAATTTACAAAGTCATTTTTAGGGTGCTCCGCCTTCCTCCCACCGTCCAAAGACATGCAGGCTAGGTTAATTGGTGTCTACAAAATTGTCCTTAGGTGTGGATGTGAGTGTGAGTGGTTGTCTGTCTGGCCCTGCGATGGACTGGCAACCTGTCCAGGGTGTACCCCGCCTTTCGCCCGATGTCAGCTGGGACTGGCTCCAGATGTCTAGATAGCTATACAAATACTTACTATTTAAATACAGTAAACACTGTAAGTAAATTAAAGGCAGACAAACAGTTCCTTGAACCTTTGACTGCACTTCTAATATAAATATTTTCTTCTGTTCTATTAAGATTAAAGATGTGTAAATCCTTCAGTCTGTTGAGAACAGAGAAATCATTTCCATAGAGAGGAGGTTTTGCATCGTCAGCTGATCCTACAGTGAACTGAGAAGGTTTATAGTCCTGTGAGTTCAACACTGCAGGACTCAGATCTGTCAGTCAACACAGCAGAAACTACAACCACCATGACTCTCATCACCATCCTCATCTTTATGCTGGCCTGCTGCTGCCTCAAAGGTCAGGATCATTTTTAACATAAAATTAGAAACTAATTAGATCACTAAAATCATTCACATACATGCAGGATTTAACACATGTGTACATGTTAATATGACTCAATTAATGTTCAGTGTTTCCCTTCTTTTTCAGGATCTAGTAGTGAACTGACTGTCACTCAACCAGCAGTAGTAACATCTTCTCCTGAATTTACAGTCACTCTGACTTGTAAAACCAACCCAAAAGTTAAGACATGGTCAGATGGAACTAGTAGAATGCACTGGTTTCAGCAGAAATCTGGAGAAGCTCCCAAGTTGGTCATCAAAGTGGGTAAAAATACTACTAGTGAGTTTTCTTCCAGATTCTCTGGCAAAGGAGACGGAGTGAACGCTGTGATGACCATCAGTGAAGTTCAGGCTGAAGATGCAGCAGTTTATTACTGTCAAAGATACGATTACATAAACAACGCTTGGGTGTTCACACAGTGATTTGTAGTCATACAAAAACCTCCCTCAGTCAGACTGCAGAGACACTGAGCTGTTACAGCAGGAACCGACTGCAGCTGCTGAAGAGGAAGAGATTCTGACACAGACCACTGAACACAGAGCTGACAGTAACCTCACCAAGCACAAACTACAGATTTACACTAACATAATGGCCTATTTCATAATTTTTATATTCTTTCCACATGATAAAATGAAACTATGATATCTAACGTCTAACGTCCGCAGAATTTATAAAATAAAACCCATTAAACTTAGAAACCCAAATATTCATTAACATGTTTTGTATACATTACATAAATACATTAAACATTTTAGATTACTTATTACACTTATTTGCTTTCTTGCAGACCAGTACCACTCTCATACCTGTCCATTAAATATAAAGCTACAGTTAGCAGCCGGGTAGCTTATCTTAGCATAAATACTAGACAATTTTCAATAGCACTTGTGAAAAAACATATAGCTTTGAAAGCCAACATGTAGCAGATTATTTAAAAAATACATTCTTTTTCAGAAACTTTTTTTGCTGATCAATACCACTCTCATTTCTGTCCATTAAATTTAAAATGTAAACTACATATTCATACAAATAATTGAATTTATCAAAATATTCTCAAAAATCTAATGACACCACATTTTCTGTTAACATTTACTCTCTGCTGGAGACGTTTAAGGCCTTATGACACGTGAGTAATGACGTTTTGCCTTGCTAAAATGTATGTAAGTATGTCTGTGTCTTTTATCTTCAATAAAACACGTGTTCTTTCATCATCTTGTCGACCATAAAATATCACTATTACCAATTAAAGTCAGAAAACCATTTAATTCTTTCTTTCTAAGATAAAAGACCAAACATTTCATAAAGATTTTTATCAGTGCAAGCTTTATTAGCAAAAACAACATGACAGTTATTAAGCACACTCACATCTAGCTGCTGAGCTACACACATTACTCTCTAAGTTGTTGTTGTCCAACACTTTACAGCAGTGTTGTTCTCTGTCACACAAAGCTTTAGTTTCCTCTACAAACAGTAAAAGTCATATTGATCAGAGCAGCAGGTGTGTTCCTCCTGCTCCCCACACACAGAGCTCCTGTCCTGGGCTTCAGCCCGCCCCTCTAACCCTTACACTGGCTCCTGTGGAGGGACTGTGTCTGGCTGTGGTCATGATGGAGGACCTTGCAGGAGTACAGCTCTCCTCCCATCCAGCGCTCCTTGCTCAGGCTCAGGGTGCTGCTGCTGCTATAGCGTCCGCTCTTCTCCTCCTCTGAGCTGGTCAGGACTCCCTCTGTCACCTCTGTACCGTCCACCTCCCAGCTCACCACAGCTCCCTGAGGAGAGTAGCCAGTCAGCAGGCAAGCCAGCGTGGCCGAGCCCCCAGAGAGCTGCTCAGAGGAGGGGGGGAGCAGAGAGACTGAGGGCCTGACCATGGTGCCAGCTGGAGGGGAGAGCAGAGACACACAAGGAGCAGATCAACTTCCACTGTAGGACAGACAGCTGAACATGAGACACTTATGATACATGACAGGGGTTAACACTACTGTGGATCAGCTGTGTGCAGGATGCTGTGATCAGAGGAGAGGAGGTGAGGAATGGAGGACATGAGGGTTTAACAAAGAAAACTTGATGTAATTTAACTGCGTCACTCATCATAAATCACTAAGAGTTATGCAACACAACTTAAAGAACTCCTGTACATGTAATGAAAAAGTATCATTAATTATCATTCAATGAAATGTTTATATCTGCTTAATAATGTTTAACAGTAAATAATTCATCTGTGCAATGATCTTATGAAACAATGTAATGTCTGTATACAGTTAAACACAGTGTCATTTGTTTCACTTCCTGTTCACCATTTTAGACTAACGAACTGTGAACGCAAACTGCAGGTATACTGTTAATATGAACGCATATGATTTAAAGGCATGCGACCCTGTACGCAGGATAAGCGGTTGGCGATGGATGGATGGATTTAAAGGCATATTATATTTCATTTTAATTACTGTTAAAATTTAAAAAAATAAAAATTTGCGTTAAAATGTTCCTCAGACAAATTGTGCAACCAGTTTTTGTTGAGCACAAAATTCAATTAAAATTTAATACAAGAAAATATAATTTCATTTGGCACATATTTAAGCAAAACATTATCAATAATACTAAAATATTATTAATCTGTGGTTTATTCCAAAGTACAATATCTGCCATCTTGGTAAATAATAACAAATATCCACAACATATAAGGTGCCCAAAATAAATTCATTATTCACATTATTCTGCAAAATGCACTGTAATATTTTGTGTTATAGAAATTAAAAATCTCTGGTACTTACAATAAATGATGAGTTTGGTTCCTCCACCAAAAGTGTGCCACAGTGATACAAACTCATTAAGTGGCCGTACAAAAACCTCCTGCACTGTGAACAAGCATCTATAAACTGAAAAAGTGCTCTGCTTTTCCAATTGCATAAAAAAGTTATACTTTATTGAATCTAAAAAGCTTTCTAAATGACATGGATTGAACTTTGTAGAAATGATGATTATTTCATCACTTTTCTACACCTGACAGAGAAACGATTACAGTCTGCTTGTAAAAAGTAATTTTTTCACAGTTTTATGAGAGTTTTTAGATAGTTAAATGTACATCATACTTTTAAATAATAACAATTTACAAACTGACATTAAGCAGAACTTAAATATGTTATTTATCTACAGTAAACCCTGTATGTATATTAAAGACAGACATATCATACCAACCACAGTGGACACAAAGTCATCCTTAAATCCTCAACTGCACTTCTAATATAAATATTTTCTTCTGTTCCATTAAGATCATAGATGATTTAAATCCAGGCTGTTTTCCTCCTGATTTTGTGTCCCACGTTGGCTTCAGTCTGTTGAGAGCGGAGAAATCATTTCCATAGAGAGGAGGCTTTGCATCGTCAGCTGATCCTCCAGTGAACTGAGAAGGTTTATAGTCCTGTGAGTTCAACACTGCAGGACTCAGATCTGTCAGTCAACACGGCAGAAACCACAACCACCATGACTCTCATCACCATCCTCATCTGCTGGCCTGCTGCTGTTTTACAGGTTCATTCACTCAGCAACATTTCAGACATGATGTGCTGCCTTTTCTCTCATTTCTTTCTGCTGATAAATGAATGATTTGTTTTTGTCTGCAGGATGCAGAGGTCAGGTGACTGTGACTCAGCCTCCAGTAGTGACATCTACACCAGGATCCACTGTCACTCTCACCTGTAAGATCAACCCTGCTACTTATTCCAACTGTGGTGATGGTGAATGTATGTTCTGGTATCAACAGAAATCTGGACAGCCTCCAAAGCTCTTGATAAGACATGTCAGCATAAGGCACTCAGGAACACCAGCTCGGTTTAGTGGCAGTGGAAGCAGCTCTGACTTCACTTTGACCATCAGTGGAGTTCAGCTGAAGATGCAGCAGTTTATTACTGTCAGAGTCAACACAAAGTAAATGATAACTGGCCGTTCACACAGTGAATTATAGTCGTACAAAAACCTCCCTCAGTCAGACTGCAGAGACACTGAGCTGTTACTGCAGGAACCGACTGCAGCTGCTGAAGAGGAAGAGACTCTGACACAGACCACTGAACACAGAGCTGACAGTAACCTCACCAATATTACCGGCTGCCCCCGAGAATTTACTACACGGTCCAGACTCGAATCGGCACCCGGGTACTGGAGGCAGACACGCTGACGAGGAGGCTAAAACCCATGCGCACTAGCGTCGGTCGCCAGTGTGTCTCTTAAGGTGTCAGGGAGTGAGGTTTACTCACTGCACGACCTCGCTGGTTTCCGTCACATAAGCACAAACTACAGATTCACACTAACATGTTGAATATATTTCAAGGTATTTACTGTGACATGTTTCAATGCAGTGTACACAGCAATGAGACAAATGTGAAGTTAGTAGACTTAATGAAGACGGTTTAATAAGGACAGTTAAGCTAAAAAAATCAGAACAACCCAAAAAAGCACATACAGTATTAACATAAATAAAATTTTGAGCATTTTCAGTATACAAACTTTAAAGCAATACTGATGTATAAGGGGCTGAAAAAAAGTGAAGGTGAAACTGACCTTCACTTATGCAGATAACTGCACATGGTTGTCAGCAAAGAACAGCAATGTTATACGTTCCTTGCACAAGAAAGTGACACAGTTATGAGGTAAATAGATAAAAACATAATGAAATTATAAAAATGATTCATAGTCTGTCATGATACATTCTGTGGTACGTATGCTACAAGGTTGCTTAACATAATGTAGTGAAACCTATAAATGATGGTAACCTCGCCAAGCAATAACTTCATATTTACTTAAAAAAGTGGAAAAGATTTTGATACTGTTTCACATTTTACTTAAAAAACTTTTATTTGAATTCCTTGTTGAAAAGGGAGTTTAATTAATTGTTAAACAATTAATCTACATGTTTTTTTTTTTTTACCTTTTCCCTAAAAATAATAGTTAATTACAACAAAACAGCAGCTGCAACTGAGACACATTTTTGTGACTGTCTAAAATCCTGGATGCCAAAAAGAGAAACCTCAAATTTTTACTTCAGATGAACAACTGGACTAGGTTTAAGTTACTCCAAAACGTTTCACCTCTCTTCACCTTAGTCCAGTTTCCTTTGATTTTAAACTTCCTTGAATAACAATGACCTGGCTGACTGAGAACATTCAAAGACAGTAAATTATATGTCTCTTAAAGTTTAAATCAGTCAGGATGTTGATATGAAATGTGCAGGAAACATCAGGCTCTTCGTCACTTAAAACTCTGAGCAGGATCTGAACTCTGTGTGTGTTTTCACCAGTATGAGGAGGAAAAACTGAATGTGAAAATAAGGTAATTCAAAATCGACTCAAATGTTGTGTTGATTCATCGTGAGTCCAGCATTGATGCAGTTTGCCAGCAGGGGACGCCGTTCATCTGGTAATGAGCCAGAAATCATGTGGATGAAGTCATGAAGACAAAAGTGAAAGAAGAATATTCAAAATGAAGAGAAACAATATAAAGCAACCCAAAGTCAACATTTTCTAAAAATAGTTCTTTGTATAAATGGCTGAATGATTCACCTATGCTTTCTGTTTCACAAGGACAGATGTGTGTTTGCCTTCTAAAAGTATTTTGCATGACTTTTATGCGTCACTGCTTCTCAGAGTTTAAGTTCTCATGTCACAGAGAGCCTGAACTGTTTTCATGCACTCACACTGAAAACTGCATCAGGATGATGTTGCCAATAACTCTGCTTGTAGTGTTGGGTTTTCTGAGTCAGGGTGAGAAATTTTTCACAGTTAGCCAACATTGGTAAATTCTCAAAAGTTCATATTTGGCATAAATATCACTTACCTTGCTCTTGCCTCAAATCTTTGATGTCTAATTTATTGTAATCTACACTGCAAATTCTCAACGTTTGTATTTCATTTCTCATTTCAGAGTCTTCTGCCAACAATTTTTGACTCAGACTGACAAATCCAAGTCTGTTAGTCTTGGAGGGACTGTGACCATCAGCGCCACAGGGAGTTCAAATATTGGTAGCGATCTCAGTTGGTACCTTCAGAAACCAGGACAGGCTCCCAAACTCCTTATACGCTCTGCATCAACCCTCTTCTCTGGAACTCCGTCTCGATTCAGAGGCAGTAGATCTGGTTCTGACTACACTCTGACCATCAGTGGTGTTCAGGCTGAAGATGTTGGAGATTACTACTGTCTGGGCGACCATGGTGGTGGAGTGTTCACACAGTGATTTAGAGCCGTACAAAACCTCCTTCAGTTTGACTGAAGTGAAAACAACTTGCTGCAGGTGCAGAGGGTTGGTGAAGAGACTATGATGAGGGTAACTGGTCCAGTGAACACAACTCAAGAGTCATCAAGCACAAGCACAATCAATCTAAATAAAACTGAAACAAACTCACACACACTCCATATTACAGTTTTAAACTTATAATATTATCAGTTCATTCAGCAAATCTCTTTCTGAGTAAGTTGGGAAAGTATTAGTAAAGTAAATAATTCTTGTGGGACTATAGACACTAATACAAATAAAATGTTTAACAGTGACTCTGATAGCTGCACAAAACAATTTAACATAACAACAGCCCTAACAGAAACAAACATTTCCAATTAATTTAAAAAATGCAAAATATATTTATACTCTAAATGTAGCATTTTCTATTTCAACATCACACAGCAATAAAAATCCAAAGATCTCCTGCACTACATATTTATCCTCAGGAATAATGCTAGATGATATAAAAGAAACACAAACCAATAACTCATTATATTCCACTGTTTTTTAAGGATGCATTAATGTTCATACCACATTTATGATGAATGAAATGTTTCTTTAGTCACCATGTAAAACTGTTACGATAACCACCATCTCATGATAATTATTTTAGGTAGAGTTAACAATAGCTCTTCTTAGCTTTCTTGCTGACCGATACCACTTTCATAAAACAAGAAAGCAAACTATCTGTCTATCAACATAATGAGACCACGATATGTTCTGTAAACATTTACTCCCTTCTCCAGACAAATGTTGCCTGACACCATATTTTAGCTGTGATTTTTACTTAATTAAAAAATAAGGTTTTGTCTACATTAGAAGTGCGATGCGCGTAATAGTTGTGCACGTGAATACATTTTTGATTAAACAAAAAATGTATTAATCAAAAAATGTATTAAAAATTATATAAGAAATTAATTAAAAAATAAAATTATAAAAAAAAAGGATTGGGGTCATAGCAAGGTTGAACAACAAAGACATGGGGGTGTAAAAATGGGTGTGTGTATTAGGGCATGTCCGGCCTCATCCTCTATTAGCGGTGGTGGGGGTCGATCACCAAAAGGTGAAGACGGGTATGAAAAGGGGGGTTTGTGTATACGGGATGTCCAGTGTTATCCTCCAAAAGCGGATGTTTGGGAGTGGCTTTAGCAATCGGTTGTATATATATATATATAGCGGGATAGTTTTTAGACTTACATCTGACCGAGAGTGTGGAACAGTGTGACGATTTTTTGGGTGAATCTGTATCGGACAGAGCTATCTTCGTGCATAACAACAGCGCCATCTTTGCAGCATCACAATCATGGACGTCACAGGTAATCAATTGGGAGTAACGACTCCAAAACGACGTATAATTATAGATCCTGTTGCAATGAGTATGGCTCCTAGAAAGAATACTCCCCCAACAACATTGGCTGATTTTCTGGACCGAAAGGCATGGGCGCCTCAGTTTGAATGGGCAGTGGAAGATTTTAGAATGTCAGGATTCTTGTTTGAGCACGAACAGTTCATCTTTATACAAGAGAGCTTGATAACATTTTAATTAGAACAATGTCAGCCCCGTCGTGGAGGTGTTTGAGGTTGTCTGCGGTGTTGTTTGTTGTTCATCTTGCTTGTCCTCAGGACCAAAAAGTTTTCTTTTGATCCCTACATAGCTTACATAAGGTTTCTACCATCTGAGTAATTTATCAAAGTGTGAGAAGATTTCAAGGGTTCTATCCCATTCTCCCCACTGGACCTTTTGTTGCTCTGGGGTTCCCATCCTAGCCTATTGAATGATAGAATCGTCCTTGCACGATCTAAAAAAGATGTAGGATTCTGGGTCGTAGACTTCAAGGTCTGTTTCTACACGATAGAGCTGTCCTGGCACAGACCCGCACCATTGTGTGGTTTAGACTCCTTTTGAAGCACTCATATCTTTACAGACTTTGTTTCTGAAGTAATTCCAGTCTTTGGCTATAAAACTAATGTGCGGTGTGCTTTCACAAAGAAAAATTTCATTTCTTGTATAAAGATGAACTGTTCGTGCTCAAACAAGAATCCTGACATTCTAAAATCTTCTACTGCCCATTCAAACTGAGGCGCCCATGCCTTTCGGTCCAGAAAATCAGCCAGTCTTGTTGGGGGAGTATTCTTTCTGGGAGCCATACTCATTGCAACAGGATCTATAATTATATGTCGTTTTGGAGTCATTACTCCTAATTGATTATGTGCGCTGTTGTTCTGCACAAAGATAGCTCTGTCCGATAGGGATTCACCCAAAAAATCATTCAGTCACACTGTTCCACGCTCTCGGTCAGATGTAAGTCAAAAAATGATCCCGCTATATATACAACCAATTGCTAAAGCCACTCCCAAACATCTGCTTTAAGAGGATAAAACCGGACATCCCATATACACAACCCCCCTTTTCACACCCGTCTTCACCTTTTGGTGATTGACCCCCAACCCCGCTAATAGGCCAGACACGCCCTACACGCACGCAAAAATCACCAAAGCTAATGGCGGAAACCTGGATCAAGCAGACGAAGTGGGCTTTATCAACTACCCTGGATGTACAATATTTTTACAGGTCGACATATCGTTGGGGGACCGACTCATAACGCAATCATCAAACACATATCCTTACAGGGGTATAATAGAGTGCTTTTGAACTACGGAAAGGACACAGTTTGGATCCGGACTATTTTGCATGGATACAGCAGGTCATATGGACGACACAATGGCTGGAGGACGCAATGAAGGACTAGTTAAAAGAATGGAGTACACACAAGGCGGCCGCGTAGTGGAGCTAATATCCCCTTTACATTCTGTCTTGTTTTTTCAAGGCAAGTTAATGATAAATGGCGTAGACCTCAAGATAAAATTCATAAGATCTAAAAATTTTGCTTAATGCGCAACACTGTAGATGACTTTCAGGTTAACATTATGTCAGCAAGCCTGTTTGTAAAGAAAGTCACCGTATCTCTGGCTGTTAAGCAAGCACACGCTAAGCCATTAACGCACGGCAACGTTAAATATCCCATAGACAGAGTCTGTCTGAAAAACTTTAGCGTACCAATGGGCATGCGTGTTTGTAATCAAGAAAATGTATTCTTGGGACAAATACCTAATTTTATTGTAGTAGGATTTGTAGATCATGAGGCATTTACAGGTAGTTATGCGCGTAATTAATTTACATTTAACCCTTATGATATAGAGTTTTTATGTTATAAGTTGATGGCCAGCAATATCCTTCAAAACCCTTTCAACCCAACTTTACCAGAGGGAACGCCATCAGGGAGTATCATCAATTGTACTGGGCAACTGGAAAGTATCTTAAAACAACGCTATGGCCATAACCCGCGACGAGTTTTGTAATGGATATAGTCTGTTCTGTTTTAACCTGAGCGCTGATGAAGGATGCAGAGAACATATGTAGCTCATTAAAAACGGTAGTGTTAGATTGGAGGTATAAACGCGGTTATTTACGCCACATATAACGATAGTATGAATAGAACTATCGAAAGTACTTGATAAGGTAGTAAAGCAAAGCGTCTTTCTTGGCGTATTTGCTAGTGACCAGCTTCCTAAATCAGTTATTAAAAAGAAATCTGCCATGTTGGTGGTAAACACAGACCCCTTCCACCTGGGAGGACAACACTGGGTCGCTATCTATATTGACAAGCACGGTGTGGGATCATTCTTTGACAATTTTGGGAACTCTCCGGTATACTCACATTTTCCTGAATCCTTTTCTGTCTTTCTCAACAGTAATTGTAAGTCCATGCAACATTCTGTTAGACAAGTGCAAGATGTGGATTCTGTAGAGTGAGGTCAGCATTGTGTGTTTTTTCTTTACGACATGGATAGAGGGATTACCTTATGACTATGTAATGACTAAATATAGTAATAAACGGTCTTGCAATGATGTTATGGCGTGCAAATTTGTGAAATAAATACGACCCTTAGTTGTATGTGGTCAAAATAATTATGCAGAATGTAACCAGTGTGTCCAAGTATCAGATTCTTTTAAATGTGTATAATAATATTAGAAGTTGTGTGCCATTCATTATCAAAATAATTTATAGATAGAAACTTGTACGACAATGTTTTTTGTTATTATGGTGATATAAATGAAAACACTTTGAAATGATAAAGTTATGTCTGTATGTATTTATTTAAAACCGATAACGATATACAATTAAAAAGTTATCCAATCACTCAATCGCATTTCAGGAGATTCAAAGGGACTTGTTTCATTGTTTACTAATCGATGTCCTCTGGTAACAAGAGGTGTAGATGGCGGTCCAGTAATAACAGGAGAAGATTCTCCAGAGGTCTTTCTCTTAATCTCGTCAATTTTTTTTTTGACCTGCTGATTTGGTACAACTGACAAAGGTATATTCAATATAGCCAACGATTGCAGATATTCATCCCAACCTGTAGGTCTCTGGCTGTCATACACGTTGTGAGAAGCAGTTACTCCTCTTATCAAATCATACACATGAGACCCATTAATAACATTACCGTTAAACACAAACTCCCCACGTTCAGTCCATGCAGATATGTTTTTTGAGGAGGACATTTTAGCCAAAATATGCTGGGCTTTATTCCTGCTGTTTTTTGGCATGTTTTTTAAAACTTCTTCAAAAACAAAGTCTCTTCCTTCTTGAGCGATCGGTATTGACAGAGTTAGTGTGTTCTAGTCTTTTTCTCCTTGTTTTACCATGGTGAGAAATCTCTGCAATGCGATGGAATATTTTGTTGCTTTTTCATGAAGATCTTCAGTCTTTTGATCCAGAATGTCTTTTATAGTACGATCCAGGTCATTTTCAACAGTTTTGCGAAAAAACTCGTGTGCCGGAGGTCTTCTTAAAAGATCAAGCTGTTGTTTAGGTACCAGAAACATTTTTTGTGCATACTCCATAGTCATCTAAGTTTGTCTTGAACCAATAAGACTCGTTATAAATGGCCCAGCGATACTCAGGAGGGGGAGAAGAAAACCGCCAGACTGTTTAAGCAACATCTTCTTTTTCTTTGAAGCACAAACCCTTTTATTGGCGAGCAGTCTAATTCCTGCCTTCTTCTTTTTTAATTTTTGATACTGTGTCTTATTTAAAGGAATTTTACCTTTTAAAACATTGTAAGCTATTTTGCATAACGCTACCAAAAGGTCTGGTGATGCAGATTTAATAATATTCACTCTCTGAGATGGAGATGCTCCGTGCATAGTTTGCAGTAAAGACAGGTTTCTTTTAATGCAATCAGACATGTTTATTTACTTTCTCTTAGGCACATACACAACAGGCAGGTCTGAAAGCAAGTCGGTTCTGAGTCTGAAATCATCAGGTGTCTTAGCTTTAAAATCAATCATCAAGTAACCGTAAGGAACACTCGTGGCATCCTCGAAACAATCCATAAAAAAATTACTCTTCCCAGGAAACATTTGTCTAGCCATTAGCATGACTTGGTATTTATCTCTGGGATTTTTTAACAAAACAAGATAATTGGTATATTCAAATTAATCGTACGGCTAACTTTGCCTTGAAAAAACAAATTCTGAACTAGGTATAAACAACTTAAATTTCTATGATGCACATATTTTGCAAACACATTTTGGACCTCAATGTTATTGCTAGCATCACTCATTAAGTCATCAATAATCAACAAATATTTTTATCTAAAGGCAACAATGTATCAACACATAAAGAAGATCTGTTTTGAAATGAGCTTATCGGCATTTTCAATCAACATTTTCACAAAATATGTTTTACCGCTGTTTGAAGGACCTGACACAATTAGACTAAAAAGATGTTGTAGTCTAAAATCAAAATCATCAGTCTATCTAACAGCCATGGTATGGTAAAGTTCTCAGATCAGGAAAAACTCTGCGTATCGTGGACACGACCTGAAGTCTTGCGGCTAATGTTTTATTTTTTAGTTCGAAAGCCTTTTTATTTCTCAGATACTTAAATTGTCTCCTATTGTTAGGATATCCATATCTATCTCAGCTTAAATCACATAATGTCCGATGCTCTGTGATGCAGTATAAAAATGAAAATGTAACGTGAGAAAATGTAATTACTTTTGCCATATGTTTAACCTTAACATTATCAACAACATTACCATTAATCTCTGCATAAGGTCTATTCCAAAGTCTAATATCAGACAGCTTGATAAATAACAACAAATATAAAGAACAAATAAGGTACCCAAAATAAATTCTTCTTTTGTCACGTAATTTTGTGAAATATACTGTAATATTTTATGCTGTAGAAATTAAAAATCTCTGGTACTTACAGAACATGATGAGTTTGGTTCCTCCACCACCACAGTGATACAAACTCATTAAGTGGCCGTACAAAAACCTCCTGCACTGTGAACAAGCATGTATACACTGAAAAATCTTCTGTTCTAATAGCACTTGCACAATAACATTTTATTGAATTTACAAAGCTTATCTAATTATTTGGACTGAATTAATTTTATTAATGAACATTTTCAGTTGTTTTGCTTCACTTTTCTACACATGACAGAGAAACGATTACAGTCTGCTTGAAATAAAGTAATTGTTATTAGAGTTTCATATCAGTTCACACATGGTTGAATGTACATGACGCTTTTAAATAATAATTTACAAGCTCACATTTAGCAGAACAAAGAAACGTTATTTATCTCCAGTTAACTGTGTAAGTAAATTAAAGGCAGACAAACAGACATATCATACCAAACACATGGACAAAACTTCCAATCCATAAATCCTCAAAGGCACTTCTAATATTAATGTTTTCTTCTATTTGGTTATGATCATAGATGGTGTAAATCCAAGCAGTATTCCTCCTGATTTTGTGTACCATGTTGCCTTCAGTCTGTTGAGAGCAGAGAAATCATTTCCATAGAGAGGAGGCTTTGCATCGTCAGCTAATCCTACAGTGAACTGAGAAGGTTTATAGTCCTGTGAGTTCAACACTGCAGGACTCAGATCTGTCAGTCAACACAGCAGAAACCACAACCACCATGACTCTCATCACCATCCTCATCTAGACGCTGGCCTGCTGCTGTTTTACAGGTTCATTCACTCAGCAACATTTCAGACATGATGTGTTGCTTTTTCTCTCATTTCTTTCTGCTGATAAATTAATGATTTGTTTTTGTGTGCAGGATGCAGCAGTCAGGTGACTGTGACTCAGCCTCCAGTAGTGACATCTACTCCACGATCCACTGTCACTCTCACCTGTAAAACCAACCAAGCTGTTTATAGCTCGGGTGGTTGTGAGCATCTTGCACTGGTATCAACAGAAATCTGGACAGCCTCCAAAGCTCCTTATTGAATGTATGAACACATGTGAATCAGGAACACCAGCTCGGTTTAGTGACAGTGGAAGCAGCTCTGACTTCACTTTGACCATCAGTGGAGTTCAGACTGAAGATGCAGCAGTTTATCACTGTCAGAGTTACCACAGTGGTGGAGTGTTCACACAGTGATGTGCAGTTGTACAAAAACCTCCCTCAGTCAGACTGCAGAGACACTGAGCTGTTACAGCAGGAACCGACTGCAGCTGCTGAAGAGGAAGAGACACAGACCACTGAACACAGAGCTGACATTAACCTCACCAAGCACAGTGCGACACACAGTGGGACCAACATGCCACTATGTGCATTTAAAAAAATATTTAAAAGAGACACCCAAATACATACAAACATGTTTTAAATTACATACTCAAATACTGAAAGGTGACATCAAGGAGGTGAAGCGGAAATGTCAGCGGAGACTGAGAAACACCTCAACACTACAACACCAAAGA
Source organism: Micropterus salmoides (assembly GCF_014851395.1). NCBI lineage: Eukaryota > Metazoa > Chordata > Actinopteri > Centrarchiformes > Centrarchidae > Micropterus > Micropterus salmoides. The sequence goes on from NW_024041039.1 coordinate 11,719,765, forward strand.
TACGTGGCAGGCCATCAAAACATCCCAAACTACAAAAGCAGGAGCTCCCCCATCATGTGTGAGGCCACATTACCAGAAGAGCTAAACATCTTTTATGTTGCTTTGATGTCCTCAACAAAAAGTCAGCTGGAAAATTTACTCCAGCTCCAGAGGACCACAGCAGATGTGAGGAGAGTCCTGCTGAGAGTGAATATGAGTAAATTAGCTGGGCATGATAACATTCGTGGCCGTGTACTGAAAACTTGTGCCAGCTACCAACCAGCTAGTTGATGTTATTAATGACATTTTCAACATCTCACTGTCTCAGGAGAGTGTTCCCACCTGCTTCAAGAAAACCACCATCATTCCTGTACCTAATAAGTCTGAAGTGTCTAGTCTGAATGACTATTGCCCTGTGGCACTCACCCCCATTCTGATGAAGGGCTTTGAGAAACTAGTTCTTCAGCACATAAAGAACAACATCCCAGTCTGCCTGGACCCTCACTTGTTTGCTTTCAGAACCAACAGATCCACAGAGGATGCCAACTCCACTGCCCTCCACTCAGCCCCCACACAGCTTGAGAAAAACAACACCTTCATCAGAATGCTGTTTGTGAATTTCAGCTCGGCATTCAGCACAATCTCACCCATGAAACTGATCAGCAAACTCAGCACCTCCTCCACTCTAGTGCTCAACTCCAGAGCCCCCCAGGGCTGTGTGCTCAGCCCCCTCCTGTTCACGCTGTACACCCATGACTGCAACCCCTGACATGGAGAGAACTCCATTATGAATTTTGCGACGACACCACCATCATCAGATGGATTTTAAACAATGATGAGACTTCATATAGGAAGGAAATTGATAATCTTGCAGAGTGGTGCTCAGAGAACAACCTGCTCAATGTCAGCAAAACTAAGGAGCTGATCATTGATTTTAGGAAAAAGGAGATAAAGACACACACTCCGGTCTACATCAGTGGTGCTGATGTGGAGCAGGTGAACAGGGAGAACCTGACATGGTCATCTCACATCTCCACGCTGGTGAAGAAACGTAAGAACAACAACAACTGTATTTCTTGAGGAAGCTTAAGAAGGCCAAATTCCTGTGCCAAGTATTTGTCAGCTTTTACAGAGGAGCTATAGAAAGCACCCTGACAGAAAGTATCACAAACTGGCATATGTGCACAGAAGAGGACTGGAGGGCTCCGCTGTGGGTGATTAAAACTGCTCAGAAGATCATTGGTACCCATCTCCTGAGCATCAGTGATATCTGTGAGGTGAGGTGTCTATGCAGAGCCCAAAGGATACTTAAGGACAGTACCCACCCAGCCACAGCCTGTTCACCCTGCTGCCTTCTGGGAAGAGATATAGAAATTTTTCACACCACCAGACTGGAGAGCAGCTTTTCCCCCCAAACTATCAGACTTTTAAACTCAAATTCATCCTCAGCACTGCTCCACTGACTATAGTTTATTTTTGTTTATTTCTTTATTAATGTATATTGTCTGCTATGTGGCAGAAGGGAGCAACAACCTCAGTTTCACTCTATAACCTGTTATATTGTGACAAAATATACTTAACTCCCTACCTCTTATTTTATGGAATTGTAGAAAGCCTAAAAGTAAAGGAGAAAGACCATGATGAACAGCCTGTAGTTAGTGTTCTTCACCCAAACACAGTGCTGCGCCCATTGCCCGGTTCAAGCCTTCACTAAAATATTGAAAATAAGCTCTATTAAAGAAACAAAATATCTGGACCTCACTAATTTCGAACCCTGAACACAGTGATTCAAGCTGGTTCAGAACACAAAACCTCCACCACACAGCACTGAGCTCAAAACACACAAATGTGACAGAAAATGTTTTAAAAAGCTTTCTATCATTAATTGATGTCCTTCAAATTGCAAATTGATAACATGAATATTATGATACAGTTTTTTTGGTGTTTTGAAATATTTTGATAAAATGAATAAAAGCTGGGAGAAACTTACTGACAGTTATTTATCCAGTGTTCATTTCCTTAATTTTTACATGGAGAATTTTCATACTGACACTGGCATCGTCAGCTGATCCTCCAGTGAACTGAGAAGGTTTATAGTCCTGTGAGTTCAACACTGCAGGACTCAGATCTGTCAGTCAACACAGCAGAAACCACAACCACCATGACTCTCATCCCCACCCTCATCTGGACGCTGGCCTGCTGCTTCATCCAAGGTCAGGTATCAGATCACTAAAACCATTGACATAAATGAAGTATTTGCTGGATTTAACACATGTCTAAATGTTAATATGACACAGTTAATGTTCAGTATTTTCCCTCCTTTTTCAGGATCAAGTAAGTGACTGTCACTCAACCTGCTGTAGTCACATCGTCTCCTGGATCTACAGTCACTCTGACCTGTAAAACCAACCCAAAAGTTTACGTTTGGTCAGATGGAGATAGTAGAGTACACTGGTATCAGCAGAAATCTGGAGAAGCTCCCAAGTTATGTGAATAACTGCACATGGTTGTCAGTAAGGAACACGCAATGCTATATGTTCCTTGCAAAAGAAAGTGACACAGTTAAGAGGTAAATAGATAAAAACATAATGAAATAATAAAAACACATCGTGTAGTCTCTCATGATACATTCTCTGGTACGTACAAGGTTGGTTAACATAATACAGTGAAATCTATAATAGACGGTAACCTCACCAAGCACAAACAAAATGTTGATCCTTTTTCACTTTTTACTTAAACAAACTTTTATTTATGGCATGGCGATGAAGCAGTGGAGAAGACACATGGCGTTTGAGACCTGGGTTCGATTCCCAGTTTGAATTCCCATTCCCGCTGCGACACATCCACCACTCTGTCCCTGAGCAAGACACTTAACCCTTAGTTGCTCCAGAGGAGTGTGACCTCTGACATATGTAGCAACTTTAAGTAACTTTGGATAAAAGCGTCAGGTAAATGACGGAGTTAAAATATAACTCAATATGTTCATCATTTACTCTTACTGTAGTGCAGTATCAGTAGATGCTTTGCATTAATGTAAAATCTGAATTCTGTCCACTAAAACATCATCATACTTCATCTTGTTAGTAATTAGTGGAACATTTATTTGAGAAAAACATTTAACATTGTGTTTTAAAACGTTAAAACGGACTGCACTTTAGTATCCTGACCATCAACAGTTGTTAAGCTCACTCGTATCTTGCTGCTTATTCCTTGTGTTTGTCCAACATTTTACAGCATAAAACAGCAGCTCCAACTAAGACACATTTGGGTTTTTTTTGTGTATATTTGTTGTGTATCCTGAACCTGGAAAGCACTTTAGTCAACTAGGGTTGTTTTTAAATGTGCTATATAAATAAACTTGAACTTGAACTTGAACTTGACTGTCTGAGATACTGGACGCCAAATTTTTACTTCACATGAACTACTGGACTGGGTTGAGGATACTGCAGGACGTTTTGCCTCTCTTCAATCTAGTCCAGTTGCCCATAATTTTAAACTTCCTTGAATAACAGTGACCTGGCTGAGGGAAACATCAGGTGGATCATCACCTAAAACTCTGAGCAGGATCTGAAATCTGTGTGTGTTTTCACCAGAAGGAGGAGGAGAAACTGAATGTAAAAATAAGGAAATTCAAAATCGATGTTGGTTTATCGTGAGTCCAGTGTTGATGCTATTTGCCAAAAGGAGTTCATCTGTTAATGAGCCCAAAATCATCTGGGACAAGACACAAGTAAGAGAAGAATGTTCACAGTGAAGAGAAACAATATAAGCCACAAAAAGTCAACATTTTCTAAATGTAGTTCTATGAATAAATGGCCGAATGATCCTGAAGATGAACTTCCCCTCTATTTCACCGCTGCTTTCTGTTTCACAAGAACAGGTGTGTATTTGCCTTAAATATATTTTGCATAACTTTTATGCGTCACTGCTCCTCAGAGTTTAAGTTCTCTGTCACAGAGAGTCTGAACTGTTTTCATGCACTCACACTGGAAACTGCATCAGGATGATGTTGCCAATACTCTGCTTGTAGTGTTGGTTTTCTGAGTCAGGGTGAGAAATTTTTCACAGTTAGCCAACATTGGTAAATTCTCAAAAGTTCATATTTGGCATAAATATCACTTACCTTGCTCTTGCCTCAAATCTTGATGTCTAATTTATTGTAATCTACACTCTAATTCTTAACGTTTGTATTTCATTTTACATTTCAGAGTCTTCTGCAAATAATTTTCTGACTCAGAGTGACAAATCCAAGTCTGTTAGTCTTGGAGGGACTGTGACCATCAGCGCCACAGGGAGTTCAGACATTGGTGATGATCTCAGTTGGTACCTTCAGAAACCGGGACAGGCTCTGAAACTCCTTATATACGATACATCAACTCGCTTCTCAGGAACTTCTTCTCGATTCAGTGGCAGTAGATCTGGTTCTGACTACACTCTGACCATCAGTGTGTTCAGGCTGAAGATGTTGGAGATTACTACTGTCTGGGCTACCATGGTGGAGTGTTCACACAGTGATTTAGAGCCGTACAAAAACCTCCTTCAGTTTGACTGAAGTGAAAACAGCCTGCTGCAGGTGCAGAGGGTTGGTGAAGAGACTGCGATGAGGATAACTGGTTCAGTGAACACAACTCAAGAGTCATCAAGCAGAACCACAATCAATCTAAATAAAACTGAAACAAACTCACACACACACTCTTCCATATTACAGTTTTAAACTTATAATATTATCAGTTCAGCAAATCTCTTTCTGAGTAAGTTGGGAAAGTATTAGTAAAGTAAATAATATTCTTGTGGGACTATAGACACTAATACAAATAAAATGTTTAACAGTGACTCTGATAGCTGCACAAAACAATTTAACATAACAACAGCCCTAACAGAAACAAACATTTCCAATTAATTTAAAAAATGCAAAATATATTTATACTCTAAATGTAGCATTTTCTATTTCAACATCACAGCAATAAAAATCCAAAGATCTCCTGCACTACATATTTATCCTCAGGAATAATGCTAAGATGATATAAAAGAAACACAAAACCAATAACTCATTATATTCCACTGTTTTTTAAGGATGCATTAATGTTCATACCACATTTATGATGAATGAAAGTTTCTTTAGTCACATGTAAAACTGTTACGATAACCACCATCTCATGATAATTATTTTAGGGAGAGTTAAACAATAGCTCTTCTTAGCTTTCTTGCTGACCGATACCACTTTCATAAAACAAGAAATCAAACTATCTATCTGTCTATCAACATAATGAGACCACGATATGTTCTGTAAACATTTACTCTCTGCTCCAGAAAATGTTGCCTGATCACATATTTCAGCTGTGATTTTTACCTAATTAAAAATGACGTTTTGTCTACATTTATCTTCATAAAAATGTGTATCTTTACTTTTCATTTCTTCATAACGTTCATTTATTACCAATTCCAAAATGAAAGACATTGATATTTACATGATCAGCTTAATATTTTCCACTGAGAAGAGTATCAGTCGCTGTTATGAAACCACTTCATTCTTTCTGCTCTTTGGAAGATAAAATACCAAACACTTCATAAAGTTATTTATCAGTGCAAGCTTTATTAGCAAAATCATTAGTCATCAACATGACAATTATTAAGCACACTCACATCTAGCTGCTGAGCTACACACATTACTCTCTAAGTTGTTGTTATCCAGCAGCAACTTAGAGAGTAATGTGTTGTTCTCTATTACACAAAGCTTTAGTTTCCTCTATGAACATTAAAAGTCATATGATCAGAGCAGCAGGTGCGTTCTTCCTGCTCCCCACACACAGAGCTCCTGTCCTAGATTTCAGCCCGCCCCTCTAACCCTTACATTGGTTCCTGTGGAGGGACTGTGTCTGGCTGTGGTCATGATGGAGGACCTTGCAGGAGTACAGCTCTCCTCCCATCCAGCGCTCCTTGCTCAGCTCAGGGTGCTGCTGCTGCTGTAGCGCCGCTCTTCTCCTCCTCTGAGCTGGTCAGGACCCCCTCTGTCACCTCTGTACCATCCACCTCCCAGCTCACCACAGCTCCCTGAGGAGAGTAGCCAGTCAGCAGGCAGGCCAGCGTGGCCGAGCCCCCAGAGAGCTGCTCAGAGGAGGGGGGAAGCAGAGAGACTGAGGGCCTGACCATGGGCCAGCTGGAGGGAGAGCAGAGACACACAAGGAGCAATCAACTTCCACTGTAGGAATCACAGCTGAACATGAGACACTTATGATACATGACAGCGGTTAACACTACTGTGGATCAGCTGTGTGCATGATACTGTGATCAGACAGAGGAGAGGAGGTGAGAATTGAGAGGAAATGAGGGTTTAATAAAGAAAACAAAATGGTAAAACTTGATGTACTTTAAAGTAATGAATCTTTTACTGTGCCACTCATCATAAATCACTAAAACATAGAGAATAATATGCAACACGACTAACTGGTAAATGTAATCAACAATTGTAATCAATGATCATCATATAAAATGTTTATATGTGCTTTATATTGTTTTTCAGTAAATAATTCATCCTTGCAATTGTTTTCTTATTTAAATTAAATGTCTGTTTCAGTTAAAAATGTTGTCATCTGTCTGTTTCACTTCCCTTTCACAACTTTAAACTAACAAACTGTCAACGCACAACAGCATTTATACTGGATGTTCATATAAACACATTTATTTGTTTTGACGACACTCACATCAGATTTAATAAATAGGAGATTTTTGAAAATAACAAATTAAAAGATAAGAAACATGATCTTTTTATTTTGAAACTGTTCCTGAGGCATCCGTTATAACAAGAATTTGTGAAAAAAAAACTTTGATTCAAAATTAGGTTTTTGTCCTTTAGATCATCTATAATATTAGAACATTTTATTCAATACGCAATGTTATTGTAATGATAAACTTAAATATAACCCAAGTCATAAATGTAAAAAACAATATCCACAACATGTATGACATCCAAAGAAACTCTTTTTTATAACATTTTCATGCAAAATTTAGTTAAATTTTTTATGTTGTAGAAATTAGAAATCTCTGGTACTTACAGTAAATGATGAGTTTGGTTCCTCCACCAAAAGTGTACCACAGTGATACAAACTCATTAAGTGGCCGTACAAAAACCTCCTGCACTGTGATCAAGCATATATATGCTAAATAAACTCCTTGCTTTTTCTAAAAAAACAGAAATATTGATACTTCATTAAATCTACACAGCATTTTTAAAATATATGGATAGAAATTATAGTATAAATGGCAATTTACTTTTTAAATGCTTTATGTTTCTAAACCTGAAAAAGAAACAATTACAGTCTCCTTTGTAAAAAAAGATTTTTTTCTTAAGTTTTTTTCTCATTTAATATGGTCAAATGACACTTGAAAATTATGAGAATTTCCAAACTTATATTTAGCAGAACTGAAATATGTTATTTATCTACAGTAAACCCTGTATGTAAAGGCAGACAAACAGACGTATAATACCAACCACAGTGGACACAAACCTATCCTTAAATCCTCAACTGCACTTCTAATATAAATATTTGCTTCTGTTCCATTAAGATCATAGATGGTGTAAATCCAAGCAGTATTCCTCCTGATTTTGTGTACCATGTTGCCTTCAGTCTGTTGAGAGCAGAGAAATCATTTCCATAGAGAGGAGGCTTTGCATCGTCAGCTGATCCTCCAGTGAGAAGGTTTATAGTCCTGTGAGTTCAACACTGCAGGACTCAGATCTGTCAGTCAACACAGCAGAAACCACAACCACCATGACTCTCATCACCCTCCTCATCTGGACGCTGGCCTGCTGCTGTTTTACAGGTTCATTCACTCAGCAACATTTCAGACATGATGTGCTGCCTTTTCTCTCATTTCTTTCTGCTGATAAATGAATGATTTGTTTTTGTGTGCAGGATGCAGCGGCCAGGTGACTGTGACTCAGCCTGCAGTAGTGACATCTACTCCAGGATCCACTGTCACTCTCACCTGTAAAATTAGCCAACCTGTTTACATATGTAACAATGTTGGTTTATGTATATTCTGGTATCAACAGAAATCTGGACAGCCTCCAAAGCTCTTATAAGACATGTCAGCATAAGGCACTCAGGAACACCAGCTCGGTTTAGTGGCAGTGGAAGCAGCTCTGACTTCACTTTGGCCATCAGTGGAGTTCAGGCAGAAGATGCAGCAGTTTATTACTGTAAGAGTGTACACAGTGGCCCAGTGTTCACACAGTGATTTGTAGTCGTACAAAAACCTCCCACAGTCAGATTGCAGAGACACTGAGCTGTTACAGCAGGAACTGACTGCAGCTGCTGAAGAGGAAGAGACTGACACAGACCACTGAACACAGAGCTGACAGTAACCTCACCAAGCACAAACTACAGTTTCACACTAAGATATTGACAAAGTTTGTATTTTTAATATTATTTGATTGAATATTTTATTACTTGCCATGTCAAAGAGTAAAAGTGTTATGAAATCCATGGTATTTTTTCTCATAAACATTAATATCTGAAGAAACTGTAACCTTAAACACTGGCTTTGTTGCAAACCAATACCATTCTCATATCTATCCAAAATATGAAAAGCAAACTACAAATTCCTGCTAATAAATTAATTAATCAAAAATATTCTCAAAAATCTAATAAAATTGTGTTCATTTACGTTCAGCTAGACAAATGTTGCCTGATCACTGATATTTGAGTCATAAAGTTTTGCCTCACTATAAATTAAGTTTTAAACTTAGGGTCCTGTCAGTGTCAAGTAAGAAAATCAATTATCTCGAGTACTATCAAGTATAGAATAATACTGGGTATGATGCTGAGACAATCAAGATTTAATTTTAAATAATGAAACAAATACAAGTTGCACGTGTTTCTCTGTCTGGTGCACGCAATGATGATGCAGTGTATATAGTGTATATTCTCTCTGACCAATCAAAAGTCTGTCCTGTTTTCACGTTACATTTTAGTATCCCTCTGCTCGCTTGGAACCTCCACAGAAGTGACGTGATACGAAAAAAAGTACCTGGAAGCAGGTACAGGTACAACATTTCTAAAATGGAAACCCAAACAAAGGTGACTCGAGCAAAAGGGCCTCCGCTCAGACTAGCTTGGTTTGAGGGCGTGCCTGACCCCCGCTAGCCGCTTGGCAAGCTTTATGACCTGTTTTCATTGTGATGTCACAAGTAAAGGAAGTGAAGGGCTGGACTACAAACGAGCTGTTTTTAAGCAGTTCAGAGCAGAGCTTTCTGTGGGAGGTGGGAACTCCCTTTGGGCTTTTTCCACTTTGCAAACCTGTTACATGCACAAAAATATATATATAACTCAATAAAGGAGAGGGAAAAAGCCAAAAAGCATAATACCACCTCTTTAAGGCTTCTTGGTTCAGTTATGGTTGAGCAATATTCTGCGCTGTGTTCCTGGTGACCCGTGGGTGCTTTGGCACCTGGCTGAACCTCAGAGAATCCACCTTTAAGCAGGGACTATTAAGGTTGTATGTTTGTTGTTGTTGTGAATGTGGGTATCTGTATGTAAGTCAGCCTTTAGAATGATTATAATGAAGTGTTTTCTTCTCCAGTTTGTTTATCTACTAGTTTTTGTCTTTTGTCTGGAAAGTACAGCTACTGCCTTGGCTTATTTTCACTCTACAAAGGTATGTTATTTGAAAAAAAATTAATGTGCTCTGGAAAGTTTTGTTTTCATGACACTGTAGACTATTCTGATATTTAGGCTTAAAGAGGGCTATGTCGGGGAGGTATTTGTCTTGATTGAAAGGTATCAGCTGTGATAGTTGGCCCTGATTTGCTCCACCTCACCTCAACCCAAACCAAACCTCAGGCCTCACATAATCCATTCATCAACTTATGGTGCCATCACAGATGTCTTGTCCTGCCTACAATAACTCTCACATTAACTGAAGATGTATTTTTGAAGATTTTTTTCTGATTGATATTATCAGAATATTTTCTGTTTTGGTCCCTGTTAGTTGCAGTGTTGTGGTGTCCATGACTACAGAGACTGGCTGGAAACCTCCTGGTTTAACCAAACAGGAGGACTCTTGGTTCCTCGCAGCTGCTGCAACTCTACTTTCCCCTCCTGCAATGGCACTGTGGACCAGCCATGGCAGCTTTATGAAAAGGTAGACATCAAGATATAGATTTAACGCCTATAAACATTAGCTCCAGTATGAATGTTCAATAGAACCTTTCTGTTTCTCTGTCTAGTCTAAATGTCTTTCTTTTTCAGGACTGCCAGGTGAAGCTGGAGATGGCCTTACAGTTTGAGTTTCATCATCTGGGGCTCCCTGCTGTTTATTGTTGCGGAGGTGCGAAAAACTTTATAACATTTTTGGACTATTTGTGTACACTTAATACAAAATGCATCCTGACAGAAAAACAAAACACAGATAGAAAGAATATTTTGCTACTTTAGATTGATGGTTCCTTAAAAGTTCATTAACTGATCTTTTAATTTCTTATTAGATTTTTTGTCCAAGATGTATACACAGCATGGATATATTATCACCTTTATACCTTATAAAGTTGTTTTGGCGAATGTGGTGAACAGTGTTTCTGATCACCCAGTGAATTTAACTCCAATCTTCACTCTGCTTTAGCTCTGTTTTTGTCTCCACCAACTCCAGGTGGAAATATCTGGCTCTTTAGCTGCTAAATACTCCACTGTTACTGCCAGTTAGCATACTATGGCTGTCAGTAATGATTATTTCATTATTGAATAATCTGAATATTTAGATCTTACATTTACTCATTTGGCAAGATCTACAACTGATAATACATATTAATAAAAGCAGCAATAAATGCTAGTAAGCGCTAACTGTCAAGAATCGCATCAATGGGGTAAATACCTAAGGAATGAAGTTAGAGTTAACAAAAAGTGCAATCAATACAAGGTAATTGTAGGGGATAGAAGAAGAGCACAGGAAGTGCATGTTAGATGTTAGGAGTTAGAGGTGTTATATGAGGATAGTTTTGGATAAAAATGGTAGAAGAGAAACTGGCCGATTGTTCTCAACTTGAGTTGGGTCAGTGAGGGCTTTTTAAGCAAGGGTGTAACCCGAGCCCTTTTGAAAGTGGTCAGGAAGGTTCCTGAAGCCAGAGAAGTATTTATCACATAAGTGATTGCCGGGACCACAGTAGGAGATATGGCTTGGAGGAGATTTGTAGGAATCAGGTCCAGTGGGCATGTAGTGGGACGGATATGGGTCAGGAGTTCTGATACTTTGTTCTCCGTGAGAGGAGTAAACGAGGAGAGTGAAGTGCCATTGTCCTGGGAGGGCAGAGGAACAGATGTAGCTGGACTGCTACACGATAGGTTTTCCAGTACCAGGCTCACACAGTGGGAGCTGACCGGGGGGGAATAGAATGGTTGATTTTGAGAGATTTAGAGAATTGGCTAGTTATAGCCGCCACTTTGCCTGTGAAGAAGGCAGCAAAGGTATCAGCAGACAAGTTTGTGGGTGGAGGAGGTGCAGGAGGAGTTAGTAGTGTTTGAAAGTGGAAAATAAGTCCTTGACTCAGTGGCACTGTTTATTCTGTCATTATAGAACGCAGTTTTAGCAGCACTGATGCTTGTTGAGGATAGTTGGTAGCCCCTAAGGTCGTCAGGATCTTTGGTTTTTCGCCCCCCCCCCCCACAACTATATAAATTACGCAAAAGAATCACTTAGCAACCCTATGAAATTCGTATTACAGTTACACATATACAACTATATAAATTAAACTATAGTGTATTAGTGTAACGTCTCGGGTTACGTATGTAACCCTTGTTCCCCGAGAAGGGGAACGAGACACTGCTTCGGTGACGACACTATGGGAACGCCTCTGGGTGTGGCAGGGCTGAACTATGAATGAAACTACTCCAATCCTATTGGTGTTACTAGAACGGTAGTGTGTGACGGCGTAACCGGAGGGGGTATATAAGCACGCCCGGCACATAGGACACACACATTCCTAAATTAAGTAAAGTATAATGCATTATAATCCTGGTGTGCTTCACAAACATTAAGGATCCTATGAAATTCATGATATTATCTATATACAAATAAATTAATTAAAGTATAGCGTATTATAATCCTTACTCCTTATAGACTTGAAAGCAGATAGAGAGATGCAGAGAGTCTTGCTTTCTTGGAGATGAGTTGTTATTTGTATGAGAGTTTAAGTGTTTTCTGGGGTGGAGGTATGTTGTTGATTGTGTGTGACTTGTGTTGTTTTCTGGGGTTTATCTTTTCACATTGCCCGCCATTAGGGCCACAGCGGTGCAATCACATGTATAGTTCTACAAAATTATTATTATTAGCTGCTCAAAAGTTTAAGAAAGTTTCATGTGCCCAGCGCTGTTTTCTGGGTTTTTTTATTTAACAACGCCCGCTTAGGGTCTACAGTACTACAACAACAAATCTGATCCAACATGACAACACTAAAACAACAGATTTATCTTAGTTTCTGAGCATTCGTCCGCAGCACGTCTTCGCTAACAATGTTACGATTGCGCTTTAACAGAACAGTTGAGAATCATCCGTAAAAATTGTATGCAGTAGCTTGTAATTGCTGTCGTCTGATCACCAGCCCCATCAAACTCAACCGTCCTTTCACTCACGGTTTCAATAGTAAACTGCCATAGGATTGACAGATACTGATTAAAAAATATAATATTCTAACCAGAAACATCTAAGAAAACGTAAATTACAAAGTATATTTTGTATTTCATACAAATAGAAGGTTTTTCAGTAATTTTAAACAAAACTCCACCGCAAAGCATCCCGGGATGTCTGAGGGATGGCCTTTAACGCTGATAGGCTAAGGTCCTCAAATTCCGCTGGAAGCCCTGAGAAACATACTTACTCTTGTGTTTTGCTGGCAACATCTTGATTATTAGCTAGTAAACAAAATACATCAGATGTGATACGTAAAAAACAAATGTTTCAAATGCATGCGTGGTT